>NC_060130.1:720788761-721091791 GCF_021461395.2 Schistocerca americana
CTGAAATCTTTTCTTTCTTGTAGAATTACCCTGTACTCGTACTTCCAAATCACACATCCCAGCTTTTTAGCTCACTGAATAGCCCATACAGTGACGGAAACCGCCAAATACCGCGGATCCGTTCTGGATAGCAAGCTGACTCGGCATGGAAAGATCTTGGAACTCCATCGGAAGCTTTAACAACGACGCGATGCGCTATATTCACTGTTCGACGAAAAGTCGACCCTATCCATTTAATGCGGCCTGCCCATTTTCTGTCTGTATATGCCGCCAATGATGGACTAAAGACGCGCTGCGTTGGACAACGCGTCGAAGAAACACCTGCAGAGACTTCAAAACTTGCAAAATAAATCGTTGCGCCGAGTATATTAGTTCCTGTAGATTTTTGCAGTAAGATTCTTTCAGGAAGCTGCCGAGTCGGAAATTCTTAAAAGATTCGGGAAAAACGTCATGCAATTACACCACTATGCAAGACAATCTGAAAATACTCTAATCTGCCAACTGGGCCAGCCAAATAATGAAAGAAACCGTCGTAAGCGGTTAGTAGACTTGTTGTTTGGAACTTATTGTTTAGAACGTAAGGTTACCGCAGCAGCCGATCCATATCCCAACATTTTACATGTGACCCAGAGACATCGTCGGAAAACGAGTGCAGTGGCAAAAGGGTAACAGAAATTGGACCATGGATAAGTGGCAACATGTTGTCTGACTAGATGAATTACATTTCATATTATACCAGGTCGATTACCTTGTCCTGATACACCATCATGCATACGAACCACTGCTCGAAACCTGCACCGCACGATGGACGCAGGCCAGTGGGGGCAGTATTAGGTTATGGGGGATATTCATCGGACCTCTCTGTTGGCAGTCCTGACACATTAGACCACCAATTGGGCTACTCAAAGACGTGTACCCGTTATGTTCCTCGCCGCCTGACAGAAGACCATAAGGAGCAACCTGGGATCATCTGTGTGGAATTACTTGCGCCTTACGAGGCTGACCGTGACAATTGTTTACCGAACATCGTCGCAGGCGAGAAAGCATAGGTTCGTCACTTCGAACCGGAAACAATGCGGTAATCCATGGAGTGGTGCCACACCGCCTGTCCTCAAAATGGTTCAAATGGCTCTGAGCACTATGGGACTTAACATCTGAGGTTATCAGTCCCCTAGACTTAGAACTACTTAAACCTAACTAACCTTAGGACCTCACACACATCCATGCCCGAGGCAGGATTCGAACATGCGACCGTAGCAGCAGCGCGGTTCCGGACTGAAGCGCCTAGAACCGCTCGGTCACAAAGGCCGGCCCGCCTGCGAAGAAAATTTCAGAGCAGCACTCTCAGTCGGTAAAGTCTTGGCGACGGTCTTCTGGGTCTCTGAATGGTTTATTATGTATGCTATCCTCCCTCATAGTCCAACGATCAACTCTGAAATGTATTGTGCTATCCTCAGGAAACTGAAGAAAAGACTTCAGCGTGAGCGTCGCCACAAAAATGCAAACGAGCTTACCCTTCTCCATGACAACGTAAGGCCTCACACATATCTGCACTCCCAAAAAGAGCTCACAAAGCTTCACTAGACTGTTCTTCCCAGCCCACCCTACAGCCTGGACCTCGCACCTTCCTACATCCATCTGTTTGGTCGAATGAAGGATGCACTCTGTGGGAAGCAGTATGTGAATGATAGGGAGGTTACTGATGCAGCAAGACGTTGGCTCCGACGCCGAACAGTAGAGTGGTACCATGTTGGCAAAGAGGCCCTACCAGTAAGGTGGCGTAAGGCCGTCGTATTGAACGGAGATTATATTGAAAAGAAGGGCTTTTTAGCCGAAAGAGTGGGGTATAATATGCTGTATTGGAATCGTGAATGAAACAACTTGCTTTCAGAAAAAAAATTGACTGCCCCTCGTAAATGTATTATCATCAGAGTCTTGCAGCTACCTAACTCGAGCCTGTACTCCGACTGCCCACCAGCTTGGCTACTAACCGAATGCTCGTATTGAATCTGCCACAGAATCTGCTCCTGGACCCTGGGTCCTAGCATTTTGTTCGCCTTTCCCCTCGACACCGCCAGCTCCTGACATGACGTAGTGTCAAAGGCTTCACATCGCCTTATAGGCTAGCTTGTTTTCTTATTCTTCAAAAATCTTTCAGAGGCTGCGTGGAGAGGGCAGGAAGCCTCTCCCTGTATGGCTAAGAAATATGTCGTAAGCCTTCCATTCACTTTCAATGATGTAGCACAGTTCCCGCCACAAGCTCCTCTGTCTGTCTCTCTTACAGCTTTTGCTCTCTGTCCCATAATTATAGGCTAAGGACCTTTCGTCATTAATTCTCTCACCTTATTTATCCTTCACTTTCTAAGCACTTCGCCTCGTAGATTCTATCACCTTATTCATTGGAAATTTGGAAATTTGTGGTAAGTTCTATGGGACCAAACCGCTGAGGTCATCGGTCCCTAGTCTTACACACTACTTAATCTAACTTATACTAACTTACGCTAAGGACAACACACACGCCCATGCCCGAGGGAGCACTCGAACCTTCGACGGGGGGAGCCGCGCGAAGCGTGGCAAGGCGCCCAGACCACACGGCTACCCCACGTAGCGGCCCTTATTCATCGTTTTTTAGCCTAAAGACTTCGCCTCTTAAATCTTGTCAACTAACTTATATTTATAGGTCTCCCACGTCGCTCTCCTGCACTGCTCTGGCCCGACACGTGTGGCTCTTGTGGCTTCTGCCACAAAAAAATTCTATCTTTACTGCTACTAATTTTTAATATCGTTTCATAGGACTTGTCTTTTAGCTATTGGTGTTGCAATACCAATTGCAATTTGATAACATTATTTTCGATCAATCACTGGAAACAATCACAACAATAAAATATCAAGGAGGCGAGAGGAAGACGACGTACTGAGATGCTCTGGTAGATTACCAATGGTATATCGTTCATGAAAGAAGCAGGTAGCTCTTCGAACTGATTCTTGATTACTTCCTGTTATTGTCCGACTTTGACAATGTGGGGTTAAAGGAAAAGGTATAAAGCCGGCCGCTGTGGCAGAGCGGCTCTAGGCGCTTCAGTCTGGAACCGCGCGACCTCTACGGTCGCAGGTTCGAATCCTGCCTCGGGCATGGATGTGTGTGATGTCCTCAGGTTAGTTAGGTTTAAGTAGTTCTAAGTTCTAGGGGACTGATGGCCTCAGATGTTAAGTCCCATAGTGCTCAGAGCCATTTGAACCATTTGAAAAGGTATAAAGTATTGGAAAGGGAGTTGTCTGCGCGACTCGTCAGAGATTTGTTTAGTCAGCTTTAAAGTTTTTCCGAGATACTCACCCGTTCTGTGACTCGTTAGAAGAGAAGCGTCGTGTATCACATAAAAGCTTGTAAAATTTTTAAAAGCGCTCCTACAAAGAAGACTTAAATGGTATATTATTTCCTCACACGTATTGATCGTAACTTGGAATCAGAGGAACGCAATATTCGCGACGTGAAGAGAAAGAGGGAACGTTAGCAGTATGCAACAACTCCTACTACATAGATAACTGCCGCTTGGGGAATGCGACCGTACATATAGATGTAGAACTCGCAGTTTTCATCTCGAAAATTTCAAATTTATCCGCAGTATGATAATTTTCACGACCAAATTCATCACTGCGTTATTTTAACCTGAATGTCATACGCTTATGGATTAAATGCCATATTTCTGAGAGGAACCGTAGCTAGGAAATTAGTTTCGACCTTCAAGAAGTGTCTTTTTGACAGAGAGGTTTTAAATTTAATAAGTTAGAGTAGAACACCGCTTTATTACGATATGCTGACTCATCCGGGTCGGAAAATTATTTCACTGTCCGGGAGTCACACGCTGTATATTAGCAGCATCAACTCAGAGTAATTGGAGTTACTTTAAGATAGTTTTAAGAACTCGATCAGAATTTTTTGTCTGAAAAAATTAATAAGGTATCGTCTAGTGACATTATACTGACTGAAAAGTTTCTAGAACAGGAATATAGAATTGGCACATACCACATAAATACGGGTACAATCCTAGGACGGAGTCAGGGCTATAGTGTATCAGTACAAGATGACATATGCTCAAGAATGAGGGGAACTAAAGCGCTTCACTTAAGAAATAAAATACTTCTTTCCATCTTTGCAGTTTTTGGTCTGTGGATCCTCAGTAGGTAGTAATGATTTTTGGACATGCCTGTGTGCAACTGAACATATGAAATTTATGTTTTCCCGTACTTGTTCGACTTCATTCTACTGAAGCACTTCACTGGTCTGAAGTAAATAAACATACACATTTACAAGCGGCACTTTTATCCTTTATTTTACGCCATTTCACTTACAAGTTAGCAACAGTTGGGCCTTAGTTCTTTCTTGTTCAAAATATGTTGTACTTCTTACAGTTTGTGTTTGTGTTGCTCTACAAGTCTACATTATCCTTGATGTTCTGCTGGTGAAGCTGCTCTTCTGCTTCTAGCACTAAATCACTTGTTAGCGTATCACTTGGTTCGATGTTTGAAAATTACGGCATGCATTTCTTTAAGTGATCACGCTGTACCAACCAGGGTAATATGAAAGATGGTAACAGTTACGTCTTTATTTAAAACAAGCACGCTGCGGGTGATAGACTCAACCGCAAAGGACATCGCTGGACGCGCATGCCACTGTAGTCAGACGTGAGCGACTGTTCCAAGCCGTTCACCACATCTGGCTGCCACAGAAAACGAAACCTGTCAACGCCATAGCTCTCCCCTACCACATAGCGTCCGCGGTAGCTGCGGTGCTTGCATCCCATCCCACTTCACCCACGCCAGATGATGTACCTTTTTTTTCCCATCGTCTCACATCTCACACACACTGGAGCCCCAGCCCAGAGAGAGTGGGAGAGAGAGGGAGAAGAAAACGTCGAATATTAGCGCTGTGTTTCTTGCCGAAAATTGCTTCTAAAGATTTCTTCAGTTCCATTAAGAGTGCAGCCTATCGTCAATAGTGCATTGCATAGTAATATCCACCGTATAAGTTAGTAATAATTATGCACTGCTTAGTGTATTCCATGTTCTAAATAACACACACACACATATATATATATATATATATATATATATATATATATATATATATATATAGAGAGAGAGAGAGAGAGAGAGAGAGAGAGAGAGAGAGAGAGATAGAGAGAGAAATATGGAGAAATGGGTAGAAATACCGACAACTGTTTTCGATTAAATGGTGTGAAAGAAACAGTGAGGTGAATATAAACGAGACAGATGAGAATATTTTCAAAAATTTGTTTGTCTACTTTGGTAGTGAACCAATCTAACAGAAATAACGAATTTCAAATTTGGGGACACCGTCAGCTGATGTTCTGTTCATTTTGTAACAAACACCGGCTATGCTGCTGAACTGGCATACTTCGAACTTTATCTTTAAGTACAAGTCTAAATAGTGTTGTTTCAATTTAAGTGCATGGCACAAAATTTGCAATCCCATTTCATTAACCAAAAGTTCCGTTTTAAAGGACGCCTTGATCTGGCTTGTATTTCGGCTAGCAGAAGACATAGGTTTGTATTTTCAGGATTTGTGGGCTGACTAAAAACAGTAACCGTTTGTGTTTCTTCAGAAAACGACAATAATTTGACGGAAATGGCAAACCGTCTGGCGGTGCTCTCATCCCAGGAGATTATGCTTTGATAATAAATTAGCAGCCATTTAGATTATATGGATGTAAAACTTGTTGTTTACAATGAAACGATTTACAGATGCAGAGTCATTTTTTGTCTAGCAGAAGACGTTAAAAAGCGCTTCTTCAATTCTGGTGGTCCGACTTGTAGATTCTATAATTTGTAAGCATGTTGCCACAGTACTACTGTATTAGCAAACAAACCAAGTCCTTCTATTTAATGTAACATAAAAGTAATTAGAGGCAGAAAATTTTTTCTCTGGAAAACAATAACAAGGCAGAATGAGATTTTCACTCTGCAGCGGAGTGTGCGCTGATATGAAACTTCCTGGCAGATTAAAACTGTGTGCCGGATCGAGACTCGAACTCGGGACCTTTGCCTTTCGCGGGCAACTGCTTTACCAACTTTTTTTTTTGTTGCTGTTTTTAATACATTCTTAATGTGGTTTTACTTTATACCACAACAAAAATAAATGTATCTAGCACCGCATCGTGCTCTGAGAAAAAGAAAACAATATCTCGGCACGGTCCTACACCGAGGTAATGTATACGGGAAAAAAAAGTGCTTCATACAGGATGCAGAAGGGTGTGTCGCTACTCTCCTTACGCTTCTTCATCCAGGTACGTCTTCACGTATATCATGTTGTTCCACCGAGAATCGAACTTAGTCATGTCAACTCACTCAATGGGTATCTTCTCCTACCTGTTGATGATCCAGCTGCGTGGAGGGTCGCGTAAGGCACTCCCTAAGTAATTAGCAAAATACTGTCTGTATTTTGGGTTCCGTACGATCTTGCAATGACGTCCTTGTAGGTAGTTCCAAAAGTCTAATACATCTTTAGGTCCATCGTGAAATAAGTAGTGTACCGCATGCGCACGGATCCACGTGACAGCGTTGGTCTTGGCGCGCGAGAAATACTGTTGATCCGGAAATAGTAGAAACCGAGGTGTAATGTGTTCCGGAGTCACTCGTAGAAAATACGACAAAATTTGTCGCACCAAGCGCCATACGTCTTCTACCGCGCCACATGTGAGACGGTGTTCGTCCGTGTCTGGTATCCCGCAGTCTACGTAGAGAGGCGATTTCGCCATGTTTATCTTGTGGAGGCGTGATCGGGTGATCTGTTTACCATTGACTGTGATGTACCATGTGGATCGGACGGCTGTGTCCAGTGGAACCGCGTGAATCGTCGTCCACACCACCTTCCAATTAATCTGAGGGCTTTTGGTCTCCACGATGTTTGGTGGGCGCCTCTGCTGTAGGACATGATATATATCCCGCGCCGACGCCTGTTTCGTCGGTGGTACTGCGATACGGACATAGCTGTGTTCAATGTAAAAGTTCCCGAAGTAGTAGAAGGGTGGAGGTATGTCTTGCGTCGTCAGTGGGGGCATAAGGGAGGGCGGAGCTAAGGACTCCAACAGCAAACCTGTCAAACTTTCCGGGTGGTGGCGTCACAGCTTGATGTGTGAGCTGACATACAGGGTCACAGCTCTGTCGTGGACATGGACTAGACCAAGACCTCCCCTTTCTGGGGGAAGGGTCAGTGACTCATAACTGACTTTGAAGAGCATGCCGGTACTGACGTAGGCTCCGAATGCCGCTAATAGACGTCGAGCCATCAGGAACGGTATTGGGAGAACACGCGCTATATGTGGAAGGCGCGATGCGAGGTAAACATTGACGAAGTGTGTCCTTTGGAGAATGTCGAGGGTCCGCAGACGAAGGTTGAAGATCTGGACCCGAATTTGTTGTAATAAGCGGCGGTAGTTAAGAGCCGCAGTGCGCCGTATGTCGTCGTGAAACTCTATTCCGAGACATTTGATAGTGCCACAAAGCTGTAGGGGTTCGACACACGCTGCGGTCAACCCGTCTCCTATGGCCATGGCGACCGATTTGGCGACGTTGAGACAGCTGCCGGAAGCCACACCGTACGTGGTAATCCATTCTAGTGCTCTGTTGGCATCGTCGCGATTGCGGAACACGAGAACCAGGTCGTCTGCATATGCTGTACAGCGAAATGTGACGTCACGTAGGGTAAGACCGGTGAGGCGTTGACGGAGACCACAGAGGAGCGGTTCCAGTGCCAGAGCATATAGTAACGTCGACAAGGGGCAGCCTTGACGCACGGAGCGGAAAATCGGGAGGGACTGCGAGAGACGCCCGTTACCGAGCACTTTGGAAGTCGCCCTTCGGAGGAGGCGCATCACGACGTCTGTGAATTGCTGTGGGTACTGCATGTGCTGGAGAACGGACGTTAGGTACGCGTGATCCACTCGATCAAAAGCTTGGCTAAAATCGAGTGATGCCAGCGCTCCCGGGATGCGGCGTGCTCTGGCTAGGGCTATTAATTAAGTCACGGTATCGACACAGTGCTGTGTGGATGTTGTTAATAACCCCTAGGGAAGTTTGATCTGGCGAGATGACGTAAGGTAGGGTCGGTCGTAGACGGTTTGCTAATAGTCTGGTGAATATCTTCATGTCGCAGTTGACGAGTGTTAGCGGACGGTAATCTTGTATTCGTGCCCCACCTTTAGGCTTGTGAACCGGTATAATTATTCCTTCTACGAAGGTCGCAGGGAGTGGCACCGCGGGGGACATAAGCTCCCGACAGATGTCTGTTAACTTGGGAGCCAGTAAATACTGGAAAGTTCTATAAAACTCCACAGGGAGCCCGTCGGGGGCAGGAGACTTATTCGCCGCTCCTTTACCGATGGCGTCGATAGCTTCGTCTTCCGTAATATCTTTCAATAATTCAGTTTGGAAATCCTGTGGGACAATGCCGTAAACCAGTTGTGAGACTGCTGTCACCGTCGTCGGGTCGGAACATTGAGCAGAATAAAGTTGTGCGTAATGGTCGAAGAAGGCTGCAGCAATATCGCGTTGTGTGGTGTGATGATGGCCGTCCTCAGTGGTGATGGCATGTATCAGCGCCCGTCTTCGCAGTGTACGTTCGCGGATGACGTGGTACATGGTGGGTCGTTCCGTTGCGAGTCTGTCTTGTGTCCGCGCTCGGACGATCGTCCCTTCGAGGTGTCGGCGCATATGGGCTACGATCTGTGCTTTCGCGCGCTGAACTGTCAGCTGTCGTTCCGGTGTGGGTGGCAAGGAGGCGCATTCGCGAAGAACGGTGAAATAAAAATCAAGGGTCTGCCGCCTCCAAGCAGCAGTGTCACGACCATACGTAATAAAGGTTCGCCGTAGGGCCGGCTTGGCGCAGGTTAACCACCAACTAATTGACGTAGGATACGTCGGGAGGCGGCGGACGCACAAACTCCACGTGTCTTCGATGGCGCCTCCACAATCCGGAGAAGCGAGATGAGCAAGGTTTAATTTCCAGGGATGTCGGCTGCGCCACACCCGTTGGCGACGAAGGGTGACGGCACATATATAGGCCTCGTCATCAGAAAAGGCTACTGGCCACACCTCCGCGTCACTCAGCGTTGCCGCGAGAGAACAGGAGACGTAAATCCTATCGATGCGACTAGACGAGTGACTCGTGAAATGGATGTATCCCGGTCGATTTCCTCGGACATGTTCCCATGTATCTACCAGCTGGAGATCGCCGATGAGTGTCCCAAGTTCGGGGCATGGTGAATGGGGTGGCAGCTGATCTTTAGGTGCTTGGGTGCAATTGAAATCGCCCCCTAATATCAAGTCATTGTGCCTGCCCTGAAAAAGCGGTGCTATTCCTTCTGCGAAGAAGAGCGATCGGTCACGACGGCGATTCGTTCCGGAAGGGGCGTACACATTGATAAACCGGACGCTTGCACCGTTACGGCCATTCCTCTAGCGCCGGGGAGATATCGGACTTCGTCCGCCTCGAGGCCCTCTCTGGGGAGAATGGCGACTCCACTGTTAGTTGGCGAGGCGTGGGACACATGAGCCGTATAACCATACATACCCGGGAAATCGGCGACGAAGACTTCTTGGAGAAAGACAATGTCAACGTCTGCTGCATTGAGCATGTCTTGGAGCAGCGACAACTTCGTACGTGTCCGAATGGTGTTAATGTTGATGGTCGTTAAGCGATAGGTCTGTAGATCATCTCCTGCGGTGGGGGCTGCCGTCAGTGTCGCCGTAGAAGGTGGGGCTTGTGGTCTGCTGGCCGCGTCCGCGTCGTCATCTGTTGCTACTCGGGAGGGGCCGAGGTGTGGAAGGAGAGACCCCTCTCCTCAGCCACCACAGCGGCCGTAGAATCGTCTTCAATGTCATCCGCCCAAGGTCCGTAAGTTAACGGTGGCTGCGGTAGAACACTTGAGGGCTGAGTGGCTAAGGGTGAATCCGCAGTTGTTTCCGGTTGTGTACCAACGGCGGGCGCTGTGCTGGCCATCCGTTTGTCCGAGAGAGCGGAATCGGTTTTGTCAAAATCAGACAAAGTGACAGGTGAGGGCGATCTCGTGTCATCCATTTTCCTCGTCGTTTCGTCGGCCGTCCGGTCGTCAACTGGAGAAGACGTCCGCTGGAGGCAATCGTCTGAGGGTGTGCGACGTCGCTTTTTATGTTTTCTCGGTGACCTTTGTTTGCGGACGTGGGTTTCTATGTCCGAAAGAGTTTGTGGTTCCCGTATAGCATCCCCCTCAGGTAGAAAGGCAGAGGTCGGTACAACCCTAGCGTCGAATTCCATTCTCTCGTCCGAATCTTCATGTGGAGTCGATGGGCGGCGTTCTTCAACCCCTGCAGACACCGTAATGGTGTTGGTCAATCCA
This sequence comes from Schistocerca americana, assembly GCF_021461395.2. Classification (NCBI taxonomy): domain Eukaryota; kingdom Metazoa; phylum Arthropoda; class Insecta; order Orthoptera; family Acrididae; genus Schistocerca; species Schistocerca americana. Next base: position 720,799,156 of record NC_060130.1, read on the forward strand.
GGACCGGCGACAGGTGCGCATTCTAACGCTTCCTGTCTTCCGGGGGGGGGGTTGTCGTCTGTCATGACGGTCGATCGTGTCACCTCTGCGTAATTGATGGGGAGGGCCGTGAGCGTAGGAGGTGGTGTCGTGTCATGCAATGGAAGTTGTGTAACCCGACGTTGAATACACGCCGAGCGCACATGACCCTCCTGGCCGCAACCAGAACAAGTACGAGGTTGGCCGTCGTACATTATTATTGCTCGACAGCCACCTATGACTAAGTAGGACGGCACATGTTTCTTTAATTCAATTTTCACTTGTCGGACGCCGTTGAGGACTTGGTACGTCTCGAAGGTGTTCCATTTTTCGGCCACGTGGCTAATTACCGTCCCATAAGGGCGGAAAGCTGAGGTAACGACGTCCGGTGGTACTTCTAAAGGGAGTTCGAAGACTCTTAGTGTGCGTAATCCTAGTCCAGCATGGTCAACAGTAACCTCTCCGATGTGACCATCGGAGTGTTTGAACTTGAGAGTGTTCGCGCATCTGTTCACAACTGCGCGACATAACTCGTCATCGACCATCTTGACGTAAACGATGCTACTTGTGATGGATAGGTGGATACCGATGATGTGCTGTGTTGGTATTTGAACTTCGTCACGGATGAATCGTTCGACTTCAAAGGCTCGTGGTCGTGCGTAGTCGGGCTGGAAGCTGATCTTGATGGTAGCTTTTCTGTACGAATGAGCCATGGCGACTCAGTGTTAACGGACGCGAGTATTAGCTGCGGCGAGGAAGTAAACAAACTACGCGCGCTCGCGACTCTGCGGACGGGACCGCGACTCTGCGGACGGTACGTAAACAAGACGTCCTCGCCGCTCACCGGCCGAAAGTAGACTGCACCAACTGAGCTACCCAAGCACGACTCACGCCCCGTCCTCAGGAGTTTCAGGAGTGCTAGTTCTGCAAGGTTCGCAGGAGAGCTTCTATAAAGTTTGGAAAGTAGGAGACGAGGTACTGGTAGAAGTACTGCTTGGGTAGCTCAGTTGGCAGTTTGCTTTCCGCAGCGCTGCGGCGAGGACGTCTTGTTTACGTCCCGTCCGCGCGGTCGCGAGTGCCCGTAGTTGTTTACTACTGCGTTGTCGCTAGTTTAGAGTCCATTACTACCGACGCAACATGGCACATTCATACAGACAAACCACCATCAAGATCAGTTTTCAACCCGATCATGCACGACCGCGAGCTTTTGAAGTGGAACGTTTTCTACGTGACGACGTTAAAATTGAACCGCGAGACATAATTGGTATCCATCTCTCTATCACGAGCAGTGTTGTCTACGTCAAGCTAGTAAGTGACGAGGAGTGCAAAAGAATCGTACGCGCACATGCGAACGATCTTAAATTCAAACATTCTGATGGCCATATTGGGGCGGTCTCTATCGATCACGCGGGGCTTGGCCTCCGTACGATACGCGTCTTCGAACTCCCTTTCGAAGTACCACCGGACGTAGTCACCGCGGCTTTCCAGCCCTACGGCAGAGTGATCAGCCATATGGCCGAAAAATGGACCACCTTTACAACGTACCCCGTTGTTAACGGGGTGCGACAGATTAAAATTGAACTGACCAAACATGTTCCGTCATATCTTGTCATCGGCGGATTTAGGGCGATCATTATGTATGACGGTCAGCCACGCACTTGCTCTGGTTGTGGCCAAGAAGGGCACGTCCGGTCGGATTGTCTCCGACGACGGCTTACTCAAATCCCGACAGGTGAATCTATGACTCCCTCTACGGTGACGACCCTTCCTCTCAATTACGCCGAAGTTACACGGGCAGCAACCCTTTCCGATGCTGACCACATTAGTCCGATAGCCGCCCCCGATAGCGAGACCATGATGGCTTCTGCAGTACAGGATACGGCCTCTACAACGGCGCCCCCACCTGAAGATAATCACCGACCGACCTTGCAAGAAGGCGTGGATGCCAGGACCCACGGGTTGTGCCGACAACGGCTTTTCTTCCAAACACCGGAGCAGCTGAAAGAAATTCACCCACATTCAGATACTGAAACACACGTCCGTAAACAGCGTTCCCCGTGAAAACACAAGAGACGGCGGCGTGCTCCATCGGACGATTGTTTGCAGCGATCGTCTGACATGGACTGTGGAAAGTCCGATGACGGTACCGGCGGTGCGGAGGCCGCTGTAACATCAAACTCAACAGATCGCCGTGGTGACGGCTTCAGCCCCACCGACCCCACAGAACAGCAGGATCACAAGCAGACAGCCGCTGCCGATTCCCAGGCAGCAGAGCCGATGGAGTCAGCGCCGAGTGCCGCAGCAGCCACTAACAGCCACCAACAGCCGATGGTATTTCATGGCGACTGGGCGGACGACTGTGAGGAACACTCCTTGCCCATCGTGTCGGACGACACGGGGGGAACTTTACCCCACCAGTGTTGATCCTTTCCCGCCATCAGTTACAGTGACGAGACAGCCTTACGAGGGTATTGATGGCCAACACGGATGCTATGGATAGACCGCAAACTTATCGTGTTGCAACTATAAACATCAACACTATACGGACGCGCGCTAAGTTATCCTTGCTTCAGGATATGTTGAACTCTGCTTCCATCGACATAGCCCTTCTCCAGGAAGTGTACATCGACGACTTCCCAGGCATGTACGGTTACGATGCTTGCGTCTCTCCAGCTTCCCCAACAGGCAGCGGTGTCGCTGTACTTCTTCGGGAAGGGATAGTGGCGGACGATATCCGGTTTCTGCCTGGGGCAAGAGGAATGGCACTCACAGTACTGGGTGTCCGCCTTATCAACATCTACGCACCTTCCGGGACGGACAAACGTCGCGAACGTTCACGATTCTTTGCGGAAGACGTCGCCCCGCTCTTCCAAGGCCGCCACGACCATCTGGTGTTTGGAGGTGACTACAATTGCGTACTGGCGCCCAGAGACCAACTCCCACGACATAATCCGTGCCCGGAACTCGAGACACTAAATCGAGACCTGCAGATGGTGGACACTTGGGAACATCTTCACGGCCACCTACCGGGATTAACGCACTTCACGAGTCACTCTTCCAGTCGTATCGATCGGATTTATGTCTCACGCTCTCTCGCCGCTGGAACACAGGATGCGGAACTGTGGCCTGCAGCATTCTCGGACCACACAGCTTACATTTGTGCCGTCACCCAGCGGCGGCAACAAGTGTGGAGAAGCCGCAGCCCGTGGAAATTAAACATCGCTCACCTGTCGTATCCGGATTGCCGCCAAGCCGTTGAGGATACGTGGCATTCGTGTGAAAATCGCCTCCGTGCACATCCTACAACGATCCGCTGGTGGTTGGACTGCGCCAAACCGGCACTGAGGCGAACGTTGATAACCTACGGTCGCGACCACGCTACTTGGCGAAGACATACACTCGATTTTTACTTCCGGGTCCTGCGCGACTGCGATGCTATGGCGCCGTCTCCGGAACGACAAACGGCAGTCCACCGTGCTAAGGCTCAGATCCTCACTCATATGCGGCGCCACCTAGAGGGGGTAGTCATCCGCTCGAGGACGCAGGATCGAATACCGAGCGAACGCCCGTCAATGTTCCACGTCCTTCGTGAACGTAAACGACGCCAACGAGCGCTGATACGCTTCATCGACACGGAGGACGGTCGTCGCCTCACCACGCAACAAGACATAAACACAGCGTTCTCCAATCATTATTCCCAACTCTATTCCGCTCAGACCCTTGATCCGACAGCACTGGAGGACGTCTCTCAGACGATTTACGGCACCGTCACCCCGGCAATGGAAGCGGCCTTGATGGACGAAATTACAGAAGAAGAAGTGATCGACGCCATTAGAAAAGGAGCTTTCAACAAGTCTCCGGGTCTTGATGGCCTCCCCTTGGAATTTTACCGGGCTTTTCAATATTTATTAGGCTTCCGATGGACGGACATCTGTCGTGAACTACTATCCCCGGACGTGCCGCTCCCTGCGGGCCTTGTGGAAGGGATGATTATTCCTATTCACAAACCGTCCGGTGGCTCACGACTGCAGGACTACCGCCCGTTGACGCTATTGAACTGCGACTTTAAGATCTTTTCTCGACTGTTGGCGGCGCGGATACGCCAGACTTTACGAAATGTTATCTCACCCGATCAAACGTCATTAGGAGGCGACAATAATATTCAAACAGCACTCAGTGAATATCGTGGCTTGATCTCACTGGCGAGGGCATGTCGTCTGAAGGGTGCACTGGCGGTAATCGATTTTAGTCAAGCTTTCGACCGAGTGGACCACGACTATTTGGAAGCGGTCCTCCAACATATGCGGTACCTACAGCCATTCGTCACTGTCGTCATGCGACTACTTCGTGGCGCGACGTCCAAGGTGATCGTCAACGGCCGACCTTCGCAGCCCCTCACCATTTCTCGATCGATACGCCAAGGCTGCCCTCTGTCCACTTTACTTTACGCTGTGGCCATGGAACCTCTCCTCTGCGGCCTGCGCCAACGACTAACGGGTATGACGTTACGAGGCCACACTTTCCGATGTAAAGCGTACGCTGACGACCTGGTGATGTCATCCGCAACGGTGACGACACCGCTAGCGCACTGAATTGGATAGCGAAATATGGCATGGCCACTGGTAGTCGTATCAACGTCGCAAAATCGGTGGCGATGAACATCGGGGTCGGATTGTCTGAGAACAGTGTCACCCCTTTATAGCTCAGAGATAGTTTGAAATGTCTCGGCATTGATTTTACAGACGATACACGACGGATCGCTGCTCACAACTTCCGACGGCTTTTACGAAATGTTCGGACTGGAATTGCCAACAACCGCCTACGAGCCCTGGACATCGTCCAAAGGACCCAGTATGTTAACACATATTTAGCGTCACGCATTCCGTACATCGCCCAGATATTACCTATACCGGTGATGTTAGCTCGCCGTATACTTGCGGCTTTTGGGTCCTTCATGAGTTCAGGAATGCTTTTCAAGATCAAATATGAGACTCTCACCCTTCCCCCGGATCGGGGAGGGCTTGGCCTTTATCACGTTCATGACAGAGCGGTCGCCCTATTTGTGAGCACATTAGTCAAACTATGGCACCGCCGTCCGGACAGTTTGACCAGTTTGTTAATAGAAGAACTAGCACCGCCCTCCCTGTTGCCGCCTGTGCCGATACACCACGTCCCCTCCTCGTTCTTCTACATCGGTGTCTTTTACCTCGAACTCAGATACGTTCGACTTGCCTTACGAGCGACTCACCTGGCGACGACAAAGGTGGTTTATAGGGTCCTGCAACGTGGACGACCCGATAACGTCGTAGAGAGGAAGCACCCGAACATCAACTGGCGAGTAGTGTGGAGGACAATTCACCACGTAACACTGGACACTGACGTCACGGCGATGTGGTATATCACTGTCAACGGTAAGCAGGTGACCAGATCAAGGCTACATGCGATCCACATGTTAGACTCACCCACGTGCACGAGCTGTGGCGTTCAAGACAACGATGAACACCGTCTTAGCTGTGGCGAGTCTACGGCAGTGTGGCACTTAGTGAGGCAAATGTCAGCATACTTCCTTCGGGTAACGCCGAATCATATCGACCCCAAGACTATCCTATTCCCGGATGAGACGTATTACCCACGCACTAAAACTAATGCAATGACGTGGCTTCGTGGACATGCAATGCATTATTTGTTTCAAGACGGAACTAAGGACACTTTAGACTTTTGGAACTATTTGCAGGAACGACATTGCAAGATCCTCCGGAACCCAAAGTATCGACAATATTTTTCCAATTTTTTGTGGAGTGCGTTCCACGACCCTCCACGTAGCTGGAACATCACGGGTAAGAGAAGCTAAGATTACAAGACGATGATAGAACACTACACGGTACAACGTGGGATCTACTTTCATCATTACGAGAAGTCATACATGGATGATACAGCAGATGGAGAGTTTCGTTGTGAACCCTCACACTCTGTAGCAGTATTTGCCCCATTTCCTCTTTTTGTCCCCGGTGCGAAAAGGTCTTCTCAGTTTTTGTTTTCCCATCCAGTGCAAGATGTAGCACTGGTTAATGGTGGTATGGATTCCACCATTCAGTTTTGTTTCATGGTTTCCTTCGCCCCGCACTTTGCTCTCTTTCTTTATGCCTTTTTCTACAACTATTAGCATGGTTTTAGTTACGTGCGTCCCCAACTCGACCCAACGAGTGCTCTTACTAGTTTTCAGTTCCTTACTGTTAAAAAAATACAAAAAAATTTAAAAAAATTTTAAAAAATTAAAAATAAATAAATGAATAAAAAATGGTTAGCGCTCGGACCTTTACGCCAGAGGAGGGGGTTCGATTCCTCATTCGGCACTTTTTGTTTTTTTTTTCCTTCTGTTGCTTGCAAAATTGCAGCGCATTGTTACAGAAAATAGGGGTAGCGTCTACAATTAAGAAATAAAAAAAACACAAAAAAACACAAAAAAACCAAAAAGAAGTTTAAAAAAAAGTTGGTAGAGCAGTTGCCCGCGAAAGGCAAAGGTCCCGAGTTCGAGTCTCGGTCCGGCACACAGTTTTAATCTGCCAGGAAGTTTCAATACCAAGGCACAATTCATATAATATAAATCTCTTTTTGAACCAGGTAAGTTTTGTTTCTTGTTCTCCTACATCCAAAACGGCTATTGACCTATCTCTTGTCTCCCCAAAGACCAATAAATAGAAAAATAGTAGGATTAACACTGCTATTTCTATTCACCACTCTCTGAGGAATGAATAGAGATAACCAGTTTTCATTTTTTAATATTATGACACATGAGCTAAATCCCAAAAGTAATTTTGAGTTTAGAGTTACGCACAGGAGCTATAATCCCATATAATTCTGGCTCTTAAATTTCTCTTTAAATTATTAATTTTTTCTTTTAAAGTTGAAAACTGTTTCTATTCACACCATTTTACGGTTGAAGGAAAGTGTAAGGGTGAGCCAATGACGGCGTATTATTGGCAGAACACTGAGAACGTGCGGCAAACCTCCTACGCTACGACTATCATTCCTATTCTATAGTATTATAAGGAACCCCTATCACACAGGATTGATGGTTGCTTAGAGAGACGGACACGAGCGATTTACCTCTACGTCCTTACTTAATGTGCTCTTGCACTCCTCTCTGTACCGTTCACAACAGACAATACTAAAAGCTCCATATACCATAGGGCTTCAATAATACCGAGCCCACACATTGCAGTAAAGGTAACAGAACAAAGTAACATCTAACACACGAAAAATATCAGGAATAAATGGAATAAGACACGAAAAATGCGCTTGTAAATGGGAATGATTCTCCGAAACGCTTCACGCAGATGTTAAATAATTCTACTACAGTGTGATCACCTACTCCGAGGTATTACATGATTTTACTCTTTCCGGTGACATATTGCCGATAGGGTAATCGAACTGCAATTGACCTCTTCGATTATTTATGTGCAACAGCTTATATTTACGTTCAGGGTCAGCGTCCAGTCCCTGCACAATCGTCGCTTCTCTGACGTTCTTTGTGCATTTCGCAACAGACTACCGATGTTGCAGCCCTCCTATGGACAACAGCATAATCTTCGAACAGCCTAATTCACATCTATACATATAATCTGCAAGCTGTCCGCCCCAGTAGCTGAGTGGTCAGCGTGACGGATTGCCGTCCTCTGGGCCCGGGTTCGATTCCCGGCTGGGTCGGAGATTTTCTCCGCTCAGGGACTGGGTGTTGTGTTGTGTTCATCATCATTTCATCCCCATCCGGCGTGCAGGTCGCCCAATGTGGCGCCGAATGTAATAAGACCTGCGATATGGCGGCCGGACCTGCCCCGCGAGGGGCCTCCCGGCCAATGACGCCAAACGCTCATTTCCAATTCCATCTGCAAGCTATTGTACAGCGCATGCCGGAGGATACATTTTAACAGTATTATCGATTTTCTTTCCTACATCACGCATGTACTGATCGAGGAAAAAATGACTGTCTACATGCCTCTAACCACCTCCACTAGGACCTTGCCTAGTACGGCGGTGCAGGTCTCCGCATCGTTCCCCTACGCTCTGTGACGGCGTGTGGGACTTCGTCATCACATGCCTCTGCACATGTCCTAATCGAACTTATATTTATGATCGGTACGCCAGACATACGAGGTGCATTCAATAAGTAATGGAACACATTTTTTTTTCTCGGGCAGTTACGGTTGAAAAAACGTGGAATTTGTTGTGGGACATCTTGAATGTTCCTGCTTCAGCCCTCACGCACACATCAAAAAAAGTTTTGCATCACCCCAGTTCCCAGAACTCTTGAAGATAGACGTTGACTGTGGATATTGTATCACAGACACTGTCCCTTTGACTGTTCAGAGATATCACTAAACCTGCCCAAAGATGTAAACAACAATGCATGAGCAGCGTCCTCCTTCCAGTTTCAGTATGGTTCTTACCGATGTGAAGTTTCCCAAATGTTGTCTTTGATCGTTTTGTAATGGAAAGCATCATCAGAGTGCACCGTAACCGCTCGCTGATTGACACACACCGCCTTTCCCCTTTCGTTGGAAATTTGTAGTACTGTCTTGTGGGACCAAACTGCTGAGGTCATCCATCTCTAAGCTTCACACTACTTAATCTATCTTAAACTAACTTACGCTAAGGACGACACACACACCCATGCCCGAGGGAGGAATCTAACCTCCGACGGGGGAAGCCGCGCGGACCGTGACAAGACGACTCAAACCGCTCGGCTACCCCGTGCGGCTCCCTTTCCATCAGTTGCTGCGTGTTGCGGAGCCAACTCCATTTGTCTCTACAGTCTCGTTGCCGTCCTGCTTTCTGTGTACGGGTGTAAAACCTCTGGCAACGATCCCCAGCACTCTCATTCATTTCCACCGAGTAGTTAACTCACAATCCAGTCACAAAACGTGACCACCTCCTGTGTTAGACATCAACGTGCAATAACCACTCACAAACGGTCTTCTTAGCTGGATGTGTACATGTTGTGCAAGACTGAAGTTTTAATGGCTTATTCGGTAATGATAAGATGCAATGCCTTAATAATCTATTTTAAAAAAAGAATATAAAAGGGCATACAATAGCTCACAAACAAGCATTGTATACCTATAATTTCAACGTGGAAATCGGTTACGTAAAACCTCTACACTGGCACCCGAACTAATGGTGGAATTCAAAATTATTCTGCCGAACGGTTGAAAATAATGTGGTGTACTCCATTACTGCCTATAGACACAAGACTGGGAGACTGGCGTTCTTATGTACTCACACTATTAGCGGCAGAAGCATCATCTTTTCTTAATGGTTGTCCGAACTTGTAAGTCACTTGTAAGAGGATCATTCGATTATGACGTATCCTCTTCCAGAGCTAGAGAGAGGAAAGCATCTACACTCCTGGAAATGGAAAAAAGAACACATTGACACCGGTGTGTCAGACCCACCATACTTGCTCCGGACACTGCGAGAGGGCTGTACAAGCAATGATCACACGCACGGCACAGCGGACACACCAGGAACCGCGGTGTTGGCCGTCGAATGGCGCTAGCTGCGCATCATTTGTGCACCGCCGCCGTCAGTGTCAGCCAGTTTGCCGTGGCATACGGAGCTCCATCGCAGTCTTTAACACTGGTAGCATGCTGCGACAGCGTGGACGTGAACCGTATGTGCAGTTGACGGACTTTGAGCGAGGGCGTATAGTGGGCATGCGGGAGGCCGGGTGGACGTACCGCCGAATTGCTCAACACGTGGGGCGTGAGGTCTCCACAGTACATCGATGTTGTCGCCAGTGGTCGGCGGAAGGTGCACGTGCCCGTCGACCTGGGACCGGACCGCAGCGACGCATGGATGCACGCCAAGACCATAGGATCCTACGCAGTGCCGTAGGGGACCGCACCGCCACTTCCCAGCAAATTAGGGACACTGTTGCTCCTGGGGTATCGGCGAGGACCATTCGCAACCGTCTCCATGAAGCTGGGCTACGGTCCCGCACACCGTTAGGCCGTCTTCCGCTCACGCCCCAACATCGTGCAGCCCGCCTCCAGTGGTGTCGCGACAGGCGTGAATGGAGGGACGAATGGAGACGTGTCGTCTTCAGCGATGAGAGTCGCTTCTGCCTTGGTGCCAATGATGGTCGTATGTGTGTTTGGCGCCGTGCAGGTGAGCGCCACAATCAGGACTGCATACGACCGAGGCACACAGGGCCAACACCCGGCATCATGGTGTGGGGAGCGATCTCCTACACTGGCCGTACACCACTGGTGATCGTCGAGGGGACACTGAATAGTGCACGGTACATCCAAATCGTCATCGAACCCATCGTTCTACCATTCCTAGACCGGCAAGGGAACTTGCTGTTCCAACAGGACAATGCACGTCGCATGTATCCCGTGCCACCCAACGTGCTCTAGAAGGTGTAAGTCAACTACTCTGGCCAGCAAGATCTCCGGATCTGTCTCCCATTGAGCATGTTTGGGACTGGATGAAGCGTCGTCTCACGCGGTCTGCACGTCCAGCACGAACGCTGGTCCAACTGAGGCGCCAGGTGGAAATGGCATGGCAAGCCGTTCCACAGGACTACATCCAGCATCTCTACGATCGTCTCCATGGGAGAATAGCAGCCTGCATTGCTGCGAAAGGTGGATATACACTGTACTAGTGCCGACATTGTGCATGCTCTGTTGCCTGTGTCTATGTGCCTGTGGTTCTGTCAGTGTGATCATGTGATGTATCTGACCCCAGGAATGTGTCAATAAAGTTTCCCCTTCCTGGGACAATGAATTCACGGTGTTCTTATTTCAATTTCCAGGAGTGTATATGTACAAGTTCTAATTTGTTTTATCTTATGTTGGCAACAAATGAAGTTTCACAATAGGGTTTTTGAGGGTGCTGATTCATCCTACCAGCAACAAGTAAAGCATTACGTGATTGGATTTTTGGGGAAGTCTTTCGCTTAGCGACAAATGATCTTCCGTTACCAAGTGCTCAAAATGGCTCTGAGCACTATGGGACTTAACATCTGAGGTCATCAGTCCCCTAGAACTTAGAACTAATTAAACATAATTAATCTAAGGACATCATACACACCCATGGCCGAGGCAGGATTCGAACCTGCTACCGTAGCGGTCGCGCGGTTCCAGACTCAAGCGCCTAGAACCGCTCGGCCACAACAGCCGGCTTACCAAGTGTGGCCAGCAACTTTATAAAGCACATAGGTTGATCATATCTCTTTTTTTTCTTCGTCTCAGGAAATAGTGTGTGAGTCTGCCTTGTCATACATCAATCGTAATGTAACACTACACGCTGTGTCAAAACGGTTTTTTTTTTTTTTTTTTTTTTTTTTTTTTGAATGAGCCCATCGAGATGACAAATGTGACACAAGGTACCACATATTTGTATAAGGATGCTTTTCTCTTAGTGCAATCGACTTAATAAAATCTTGCTGTGCGGGTAGACTCTCCTACCGCTTCATACAGGAGTATTAGGCGCCTGATTTACGATTCGTCATCGACGACATTGTTTGTCAGGCCGCTAACGATCGCTGAGAGACGGAGTCATGGTAAAATCTTAATGTCGAACACCTGTCGATGTTTTTGTAGCCAATACAAGTATGGAGTGTTTTGGCTGCTAAATAATAGTTTTTTGTTAATTAGACTGTATGCGGCAACTCGCAAACTTGTAATACAAATTAATTTTAGAACATTTTTAGTGTGACAGTCTCTGCTGTCTGCTTCACGTTCGATAGGCGATACGCTGGCAGTTTTATCAAGCAGGCCTTTGGAGATTACCGGCAGCGTGTGGGCGATCCTCTGTTAATGTTTAAATCGCCGCTTTGCGACCAAGGCGGTGCTAGTTATCGGACGAAAGCCGTAGGAAAAAGTATTATGGAACGGTACTTATAGCCATACACGGATCGAAGGCCGGCCGGTGTGGCCGTGCGGTTCTAGGCGCGTCAGTCTGGAACCGCGTGACCGCTACGGTCGCAGGTTCGAATCCTGCCTCGGTCATGGATGTGTGTGATGTCCTTAGGTTAGTTAGGTTTAAGTAGTTCTAAGTTCTAGGGGACTAATGACCACAGATGTTGAGTCCCATAGTGCTCAGAGCCCTTTGAACCATTTTTTGAACCACGGATCGAAGATTCCTCTGCTCTCTCAGTTGCATGTGATTTTGCCGGCAGTTACTTGCAGTCATTGAGATGGCACTTCCCTGCGACTGGCGGGTGTATGAGATAAGTTACACGGTCGAAGTATGCTCATTATTCCCAGGTCCGTCTGCAGGCTCACAGTAGCTCTGCAGTAGCCGCGGTCCTCGTTAGACAGACACAAACCTCTTCTCGTCATAAACATGGTGTCTAATTAAATTGTTATCAGGTACGTGCGACTCGTTCTTTTTCCAGTAGTCATTACACATTTCTTGTTCGTATTTTTTAATCAAGCTGGTAATTGGCCTTGGTTCAAAAATGGTTCAAATGGCTCTCAGCACTATGGGACTCCAATCACCAACTTTCTCCTCCGAATGCGAAAATATTTTGTTGACACCGACCTACATAGGGAGGAACGATCACCACAATAAAATAAGGGAAATCAGAGCTACTACGGAAAGATACAGGTGTTCATTCTTTCCGAGAGCTATACGAGATTGGAATAATAGAGAATTGTGAAGGTGGTTCGATGAACCCTCTGCCAGGCACTTGAATGTGATTTGCAGAGTATCCATCTAGATGTAGATGTAGATAGGGGGTGTAGGAAGAATGCAGTTCGTTCTTGCACGGTTTATGCGACAATTATGTACCAACATCTTCAAGCAGATACGTAAAAGTGGTAGTGCAACACATAGACAATGAAATAGAACGAAACAAGAGACGACATCATATCTCCCTCCATAAAGAGCTGCATGGAGACGACTATAAGGATCGTGTTAACTTCTGTACATGGGAATTAAGACAGGATACTCCCAATGTATTAACGGTTCAAATGGCTCTGAGCACTATGGGACTTAGCATCTGTGGTCATCAGTCTCCTAGAACTTAGAACTACTTAAACCTAACTAACCTAAGGACATCACACACATCCATGCCCGAGGCAGGATTCGAACCTGCGGCCGTAGCATTCGCGCGGTTCCGGACTGAGCGCCTAGAACCGCTAGACCACCGCGGCCGGCCCCAATGTATTATGTATCTTGTTTAGTGAATAAGCCACATTTACCGATCATGGCCAGATAAACAAACGAAACACGCACTATTGGTCTGTTGACAATCCCCGTTGGTTTCGTCAAGTGGAACGTCAGCGTCCATGGGGTATAAACGTGTGGTGTGGTATAGTGAACCATCACGCCATAGGTCCGTTTTTCATAGACAGAATACTGAACACGCTTTGTATCGCGGCCTCCTAACAGACCATCTTCCACGGATGCTAGAAGCAGTTCCTCTGCATACTAGGAGGAACCTGTGGTACCAACATGATGGCTGTCCAGTCCATATAGTACACGAAGTACTATTGTATGTCTTCACGAATCGTTTCCATGTATCTTTGCCGGCCCGTTTATCGGATTTTAAGTCTGTAGATTTTCTTCTGGGGGAAAACTGATACACATTGTCTGCAAGGACATACCAGCTACACCCTACGATATATAACGACGTATTATTACAGCCTGCTCGGACATCTCCGCTGAAAAGCAAGCACGTGTGCAGCGGTCGTTCCATATCAGAAAGGAAGCATGTACTGTCTCTGCCGGTGGTCATTTTGAATACAACCTGTGATGGGCAGTTGTCTCGTTACTGGTCATAATCCACATAACTAGTGTATGCAGTCGTGTGGTTCTTTAGTGTGCGCTACCACAGCTATTGTACGCGTCGGTAAGGGAACTTTCCCAAATACGATACCTCGTAAGCGACTCGCACTACACTCCTGGAACAAACACCACTAACGTTCTAATTTACCCCACTATTAGTTTGTTAGTGCCAACAGGCATTGTCCCCGTTAAAAAAGTGTATGCCTGCACAAAATTACACTTTCTAAGTATTATTGCAATCTGTTGATTGGCTAACAGTACGGGTCCCTGACTACCAATTCGTTCTGTGAGAACCGCACATCAATAGCACTTTCCATTTCGACGATATCTGTGCTGTAAGGCTTAGGTGGTTCACCCTGTATACTTCTGATTATGTCCGCATCTGTTTGCATGTCTCACAGAGACGTCGTACACTATTATCGCGAGAATTACATGCCTGGTAGATCTGTCCCACCGTAGACTTGGTCCTAAGATTGTATTTTGTCGCTAATTTTTTCCTGATTTACCTGGATTGTTTCACATGTAGTTACGGGATATGTCTGTTGTACTAGTCCCGCTCACGTTTGAGGGATACTCATTAGTGGTGCGCAGTTACATTTTCATGGCAAAAACGTCAGTCTCTTAACTGCCCAGCGTGTTCTTCGGCATTCTATGGACCAGTCGAAAATATTTACCATACCCACAATTTCCCGTGGTTAATATACAAGGCATATACACTAAAGCGCCAGGGAAACTGGTATAGGCATTCGTATTCAATCTGTAAACTGGCAGAATACGGCGCTGCGGTCGGCAACACCTACAAAACATCAAGTGTCTGGCGCAGTTGTTAGATCGGTTACTGCTGCTACAATGGCAGCTTTTACAGATTTAAGCGAGTTTGAACAACGTGTTATAGACGGCGCACGAGCGATGGGACACAGCATCTTCGAGGTAGCGATGAAGTGGTGATTTTCCCCTACGACCATTCCACGAGTGTACCGTGAAAGATCAGGAATCCGGTAAAACATCAAATCTCCGACATCGCTGAGGCCGGAAGAAGATCCTGCAAGAATGGGACCAACGATGACTGAAGAGAATCGTTCAGCTCGAGTGGAACCTTCCCCAAATTGCTGCATGTATCGTTGCTGGCCCATCAACAAGTGTCAGTGTGCTAACCATTCAACGAAACATCATCGACATGGGCTTTCGGAGCCGAAGGCCCACTCGTGTGCTCTTGACGACTGCACGACACAAAGCTTTACGCCTCACCCGAGCCCGTCCACACCGACATTGGACTGTTGATGACTGGAAACATGTTGCCTGGTGGGACTAGTCCCGTTTCTAATTGTATGGACCGGATTGACGTGTACGGGTATGGAGACAACCATATGAATCCATGGACCCTGCATGTCTGCAGGGGACTGTTCAAGCTGGTGGAGGCTCTGTAATGGCGTGGAGCGTGTGCAGATGTAGTGATATGGGACGCATGATACGTCTAGATATGACTCTGACAGGTGACACGTATATAAGCATCCTGTCTGATCATCTGCATCCATTCATGTTCATTGTGCCTTCCGACGGACTTGGGCACTTCCAGCAGGAAAATCCGACACCCCACACCCCCAGAATTGATACAGAGTGGCTCTTCCGAGTTTAAACACTTCCGCTGGCCACCAAACTCCCCAGGTATGAACATTATTGAGGATATCTGGGATGCCTTGCACCGTGCTATTCAGAAGTGATCTCCACCCCCTCGTACTCTAACGGATTTATGGACAGCCCTGCAGGATTGATTCTGTCAATTCCCTGCAGCACTACTCCAGATATTAGTCGAGTCCATGCCACTTCGTGATGCGGCACTTCTGCGTGCTCGCGGGAGCCCTACACGACATTAGGCAGATGTACAGTTTGTTTGGCTCCTCAGTGTAGTTAGTAATGTCGCTTACAGTTGTAGGGTTTATCTTGTTACGAGTCATCATTCCATCTGTGGGGCTACCTGACTGAAAAGAGGAGACACCGACGCTAGGTTCTGAAGTATAGCGTTTGTAAGGAGGAGGGGGAATATGTTCTGATTCATTTAGAGAGAAAGGGAGGATGGGTGTTGGGAGGGATATACTTGGTGCTTATGCTGTTACCGTGTTTATCGGCAAAGGTGTCCACAGTTTACGACAGCTTTTGCTGTGGCGGGATGCCCTGTCTCTGAATTACTGAGCGTCATTTGTGCCAGCTAGTAGGTCGGATGTGATAGCACATTCATTTTGCACATTTCTCTACCACGCCCCAGAAGATGGTCTGGCGTAGTATTAGACAGACATATGGATCCCTCCCGTTCCCGACCTGGCGGCCTCGATCGTATACGTAGTTCCACACCGTATCGATATTATCCGGCGAATACAGGGGGGAGGGGAGAGGGGTGCGTATTTGCACCAGTCTTTGATACTTCCACCTACGTGTCGGGATCTGTACGCTGTTATTACCTCGAGCGGGAGAACTCTCTTTCAGAACTGATGCAGCAGTAATGTTAGGGACCAACCGTAACTTTCTCGGCAATTTCTGGGCACTATGTCCGTGATGATCGGCGTTCTCTGCTACACCCCATCACGTTGGGGTCTGAAAGGTGATCTACTCTCCTGTAGGCGAAATGACTTTCTTTGGAGTTGGTGCAGATACTGCTCGCTTTTTTCTAGAAGAGTATTTTTGTAGCACTGTGCTACAAGAGCAGTAGCTTTAGTTGGAGGCATCAGCATTTTACCATGACGTCACACAATTTAGTAATTTGAGATTTTTTATATAATATCTTTGGTTAAAATTTATTAGTGCTTATAGAATTGTCTCTGCCGTTACTATTTCTGCCAAAGTGTTTGTTTCTAACAGTACGACGTCACACAATGTTAATGGAGCTGTGGCTTAGCAATGATACATAAATCGGAACCATGCTGATAACGACATGTCGTCAAAGCGACCAAAGGTGACGTGACGCGATGTGATACGACACTGTAATGCAACGTCATGACGCGGTGTCGTGACACGATGTTGACATATAAATCACGTAATGGGGTATAAAAAGGAAAATACATAAAACTGAGAGCATTCACGTATCATCCTGGGTTTGGCGTCTGCAAACAGACCTCAAGTGACGTAATTTGTTGTGAACAAATAGATACAACCTCTCCCTATGCTCCAGAGTGCCTCTAGTTATAAAATACGGAAGTAGAGAAAAATATGTAAAGATACGAGTACCTACTCATCTGCCTGGACGTGGTCTCTGTTGGTGTCACAAGATATTGTTATTAACAAATACTGACATCCTCTCCCTATGCTGTCCAGCTCCTGAGTAACCTCCCCTACACCAGTGTCCGAGGTATGAATGTGGGGAAGGTGGATCGGGGTGCATGGTCCTCATTGGTCCAAAGATGAGGGGAGTGGGTTGCCTCAATTTTTATGTCGCATGGCCTTGAACGTTAGTAGCACAATTGCCTGGATGATTCCCGTGGGTGACCTTAATCAATTCCCAGCGGTTCCACGGGCGAAGGGAGCGGGGGATGTAAGGAGCCGAAGTGGGTAACCTGACACCGGATGTCCTTGTCTTATCCAGTGATAAGAAACAGGTTATAACCGGTCTGGACCTTGAAACCTTAGAACTATTCTACTTACAGCACTATGAAAATAATTGACTTGGATATAGTCTTAACGGAATTCAAAAAATCTGTTAAATTTTTAGAGGCAGTTTCGAGCAGAAACAGAGTGCTAATATTCAACGTCTTACTCTCTGTGCCATCGTGAGTGGGGTGGTGGGGCACCAACGTGTCCGAGTTTTTGACAATAAAAAAAAGT
The DNA here is from genome assembly GCF_021461395.2 of Schistocerca americana. Lineage (NCBI taxonomy): Eukaryota > Metazoa > Arthropoda > Insecta > Orthoptera > Acrididae > Schistocerca > Schistocerca americana. The sequence goes on from NC_060130.1 coordinate 720,816,784, forward strand.
ACATCATATTTCGAGGAAGGGGATGAGATGGAGACTTTGTGGTCTTGGAGGGCTGTGGTGATGCCAGGGTGCATTTCGTGTGGCTGTCAGACGCTCTGAGGAGCTTAGAACGGACGAAAATGGCCGACCCTTGCAGCACGTGTGTCCATCAATGTCTTTCCCATTTCAGACCGCTAACTGCAGCGTGTTTGTTTCGAATAAACACGTAATTATTACCTATTCATATACATCAGTGTGGAACTTTATTGCTTCTTATGTGTCAAAGCACTTCACCCAATAGATGTTGTCTGTAACCATATAAAGTAACTTTACGTCTGCAAAATGAGTTTTTGCAAACTCTTAATTAAACTGGTACATTTTTAGTTTGGATAGGTCCAATACACACGTACCAATATAAACGAATTCCTCACTGTAGATAGCTATCCGCTTAAAATTTTTCTTGGAGATAGAATCACTCAATCCATAACGCCCATCCCAATGGTTAATTAATATCTCTGTGTCTCCTAAGGTTTTCAATATTTTTTGCCGAAAATCGCATAGTTAATAAGTTTGTAAAACTCTTCTACAAAATCATAAGTTTCGGAAGACTGTTTCTCTGAATTTATGTCCATATACTTCTTTATATAGCGTGACCGGTCAAATTTAATAACACGGAAGATTTTAGTGAGTTACATTCCCAAACTTAGGTCTGCTTGAGGTTTCTCTAATGCAGTTTGTTAGTCTTGTGACACAATCAGCTTGTGCAGGGTACCAGTTCGTGGAACTTGATGCTATGGACATAAAGTCAGGTCGCTGCGCGCGTCATGCACTGTCAGGTTATGCCAGATCTACCTCTATAACATATCCTATGCTGGAGTCATCCGCTAGATCTGAGAAATTCAACCTGCTGATTTCATCATCGGACAGCCATCAAGATTCTCCAACAGGTTGACTTCGTTCCATGGCTTTTCCATATAAATTGTTCACATCCAGCTATACAAATGTTGTTTGAAAAGTTCTGTCTCGCCCTGATATTGCAGCATTACTCGAATAATTTTTTACCCTTACGTTGGTACACGTGTTAGTAGACAACTGCTGATGCTTTAGAGGTATCAAAGAAACATGTTGGTCACATCTCGGACCAGGAATTGAACATAAGAAAGCTTTGCGCAAGATGGGAGCCACGTGCGCTCACAGGGGATCACAAACACTTTCCGAAGAGTGCTTGGTGCTCTTTTATTGCTTTTTAGAAAAATCACTACACACCCGAATCCAAGCCGTAGTCCATGCAGTTGCTAGAAGGCAATTCTTCAGCTCCTGAGAAGGCAAGTATAGTGCCATCGGCAGAAAGATCATGGCGTCGGTGTTTTGTGATGCGAAAGGAGTTCGTTGATTTACTATTCAGTCCAGAAAAAGGTAAAACTATATCTGGAGGATACCATTTCAACTTCTAACGAAGCTAGATGCAAGCATTCCTAAAACCAGACTCAGCTTAAAGAAGACAAAAAATGTTAAAATGTGTGTGAAATCTTATGGGACTTTACTGCTAAGGTCATCAGTCCCTAAGCTTACACACTACTTAACCTAAATTATCCAAAGGACAAACACACACACCCATGCCCGAGGAAGGACTCGAACCTCCGCCGGGGCCAGCCGCAAAGTCCATGACTGGAGCGCCCAGACCGCGCGGCTAATCCCGCGCGGCTTATAGAAGACAAAAAATCGTATTCCATCAGGACAGTACAGCTGCCCACAGATGTGTCTTGACAATGGGTAAATCGGGGGTTTGCACTATGAGGTGCAGGAACATCCATCCTATTCCACACATTTATCTCCCTGGTCAGCGCTTTTCGTCCAGTCAAGAAGCCATTGCGTCGGTAGATTGGTATTTCCGGAGGATCACTATAGAGGGGATAATGGCCTCGGAACACTGCTGGATGAAAGATAGAGGAGATTATACTGAAAAATGAAACTCATTTGAAAGTATTAACTGTCGTTTTCGCTACCAGGGTGAGAACTTCTCAGACCAGCCTCGTATGTTGTAACAGGAATCAGCAGATGTTTTATTGTTCATTCCATGCATTCGTGGGCTACAGCCAGATGTTGTAGGTCCACTGAAAGAAAGACTAATGAACATACTGACAGCAAACTACGGACTGATCATTTGGGGTATATTCAGTTCTGAATATTAAAACATGAGCCTCTAGAATGTTCTGGAAGCTCTTTGTCCAAATTAATGATAGCAATGACAAGGGGTTTTTCTATCATTAACAGTTTTATGTAAACGTATCTTTTTCACTCTTACAAAAATCAAAGGAATAAAAAATGATAAAAGTTATCTTATAAAGATGCTAAATAGAAATTTTCGAACTCTAAAATATTCAAAGTGTAAAGGACAGTATATATTCTAGATTATTCAAGTATTGAGCTATTTACGAAAAACTTAAGTGTAGTTTTTGATTATAGTATTAGTTTCCGTTGAATGGACAATAAATTTCCATGAAATGGTTCAAATGGCTCTGACCACTATGGGACTTAACATCTATGGTCATCAGTCCCCTAGAACTTAGAACTACTTAAACCTAACTAACCTAAGGACAGCACACAACACCCAGTCATCACGAGGCAGAGAAAATCCCTGATCCCGCCGGGAATCGAACCCGGAAACCCGGGAATTTCCATGAAATACACTCCTGGAAATTGAAATAAGAACACCGTGAATTCATTGTCCCAGGAAGGGGAAACTTTATTGACACATTCCTGGGGTCAGGTACATCACATGATCACACTGACAGAACCACAGGCACATAGACACAGGCAACAGAGCATGCACAATGTCGGCACTAGTACAGTGTATATCCACCTTTCGCAGCAATGCAGGCTGCTATTCTCCCATGGAGACGATCGTAGAGATGCTGGATGTAGTCCTGTGGAACGGCTTGCCATGCCATTTCCACCTGGCGCCCCAGTTGGACCAGCGTTCGTGCTGGACGTGCAGACCGCGTGAGACGACGCTTCATCCAGTCCCAAACATGCTCAATGGGGGACAGATCCGGAGATCTTGCTGGCCAGGGTAGTTGACTTACACCTTCTAGAGCACGTTGGGTGGCACGGGATACATGCGGACGTGCATTGTCCTGTTGGAACAGCAAGTTCCCTTGCCGGTCTAGGAATGGTAGAACGATGGGTTCGATGACGGTTTGGATGTACCGTGCACTATTCAGTGTCCCCTCGACGATCACCAGTGGTGTACGGCCAGTGTAGGAGATCGCTCCCCACACCATGATGCCGGGTGTTGGCCCTGTGTGCCTCGGTCGTATGCAGTCCTGATTGTGGCGCTCACCTGCACGGCGCCAAACACACATACGACCATCATTGGCACCAAGGCAGAAGCGACTCTCATCGCTGAAGACGACACGTCTCCATTCGTCCCTCCATTCACGCCTGTCGCGACACCACTGTAGGCGGGCTGCACGATGTTGGGGCGTGAGCGGAAGACGGCCTAACGGTGTGCGGCACCGTAGCCCAGCTTCATGGAGACGGTTGCGAATGGTCCTCGCCGATACCCCAGGAGCAACAGTGTCCCTAATTTGCTGGGAAGTGGCGGTGCGGTCCCCTACGGCACTGCGTAGGATCCTACGGTCTTGGCGTGCATCCGTGCGTCGCTGCGGTCCGGTCCCAGGTCGACGGGCACATGCACCTTCCGCCGACCACTGGCGACAACATCGATGTACTGTGGAGACCTCACGCCCCACGTGTTGAGCAATTCGGCGGTACGTCCACCCGGCCTCCCGCATGCCCACTATACGCCCTCGCTCAAAGTCCGTCAACTGCTCATACGGTTCACGTCCACGCTGTCGCGGCATGCTACCAGTGTTAAAGACTGCGATGGAGCTCCGTATGCCACGGCAAACTGGCTGACACTGACGGCGGCGGTGCACAAATGCTGCGCAGCTAGCGCCATTCGACGGCCAACACCGCGGTTCCTGGTGTGTCCGCTGTGCCGTGCGTGTGATCATTGCTTGTACAGCCCTCTCGCAGTGTCCGGAGCAAGTATGGTGGGTCTGACACACCGGTGTCAATGTGTTCTTTTTTCCATTTCCAGGAGTGTATTACATAAAATTACATTTGGAAAATTATTCAATCCAGGTGACGTTTGTTATAATTCATGTAAAGAGAACTCTATGGAAACTAATTATTATGGCCAGAAACTTTTCCATTGAAAGACACAAAAAAATGGTTCAAATGGCTCTGAGCACTATGGGACTTGACATCTGAGGTCATCAGTCCCCTAGAACTTAGAACTACTTAAACCTAACTAACCTAAGGACATCACACACATCCATGCCCGAGGCAGGATTCGGACCTGCGACCGTAGAGGTCACGCGGTTCCTGACTGTAGCGCCTAGAACCGCTCGGCCACCCCGGCCGGCTGAAAGACACAAATAATGTATCGATACATTGCGAAATTATTTGGAAGAGTATAGAATTTTTAAAAATATCTTATTATAATGCTATAGACATGAATCCTGTACTTTGTAACTGCCAAAAAACAGAGTCGTAGTTGTCTGTAAACTAACAATGATATTGTAAACTATATTTAATGTAGGAATACGATAATTTTGGATTGTTGTAAAGTACAGAAACACAACTTCCACTTTCCAGCAGTACCAGAATATTTTTTACTTGTCGGTTAGAAAGTGGAATCCTTCTAACCTTGTTAACCATCCCCGTGAAGTAGCTTTCGAGTTACCGAAATGCCAATGGTCAGAGTTCGATACGGCTCTAAAAGACACCGCTACTGCTTATATAATATATAAATATAATTTTTAACATCTTGAAACTGGTACCCAGGGTCATTAATGTATCCGGCTATTGCCGATTTGGAGTAATTGTTAATTTGATAGGAAGTTATGTGTTCATTGTAGTGTTTGTGAAAATCTCTCTCAATTGGGCCAGCATACAGAGCTTTACATATACCGCAAACAGTTTTGTATACGTCGGACATTTATCTCTCTGAGTACGTACGTCACATCAGATTTAGTGGTGTATCTTAGTTTTATTTTGAAAGCAATATTAATGTTGTGTGGTCTGAATACACGAAGTATTTCTTATGAGAGTTTACCTACAACAGGTTTGCCCATGCTGAGGTCCTTTCTGTAGGCTCGTATAACAGCTGGCTTTTTATTGTTTTCGCTTTGATGTGTGGGACAGTCTAGAATTTGGACACCATATCGGCTAGCTTTCAGTATATGTCTAATTGCGCTATGTTCTTCTTGTTTGCCATTTTTTTAATGGCGTACTGTTGGTTCTGTTAATAATCACTGGTCAACAAAAAAATATTTTTGCAAGTTTCCTTCACTTCCTGAGATAAATCTTACTAGTTTTGAGTTTAAAAAGATCTAACATGACAAAGAAAGAATTTTACTAGCTCTAGTTTCTGTGGAAATATTTTCTATTAGCGGATTAAGAGAAAACAATACATTTTAATCAAATATGTCAACAATAGTGAAAGTCCAGTTGAATTTTTTTTCAAATGGGCGTTACATTCCAAGAACTCTAAATTTATGGGAGAACCCCTGGTAGATTTTTGGCTCTGAGTAGAATCATGTGGTGGCTTCATGAGCTCGTCATCTTTTGGCTTTCCTCTTGTAAGAGAGTTCCGGAGCATCCCTGTACAGACACCAGCAGTAATCTGCAAGCATTTGCCTTGATATCTTTGTTCCATTATAGTAATATCCTGATGGAACCTTTCATCGCTTACAGCTCCACAACAAGGAGGAAAAGGTGGGAGTGAAGAATACGCATGTTGCATTCGAGTTGATAGTATATTTCCAGGAGAACAATTGTCTTCTCTTTTGTTGCCTAAATATCAGTGAATAATTCCCTTAAAAGCTTCCCAAGCTTTCTTTCTTTCCCTCTCCACAGTTCGATCAAACGCAGAATCCTTTAAGAGTTGACGAATTTGTGGCCCAACAAATATATCTTCCTTAAACTTTGGATTACTCAATGTAGGAAATTGGCCTCTTGAGTAATTTAATGCCTGTCCTTCTAGGTTTATTGCCTCTACAAAATTTATGTGTAGAGGTGTAAAATAACACCTTTTTGATCCACGAGAGGCTTGGCAATGAGATTTTTCTCTCTGGGTTAAGATTTCTAGCTGGCCAGTGTGCTTGAACATGATGCAATCTTCTATCCCTTCTGTCTCACGTACATAAAAAGCGGTATAGCCTAGTTGCATTCCAAAGAGAACAGCGTTGAATTTTAGATCGCCGCATGTTTTCCATTTGTGTTCAGCATATCTGATTCAGGCGAGGAGGGGTTTCATGTTTGCGTAAGTACCCTCTCATGTGAACTGCGTAACCAACAGGAATAGAAGCAAGACGGTTGCCGTTGTTAAGTACAACACCTCTGATTTAGCTTGGAGGATTCTATGAATACCTCCATTCCATAGGATCATGGTTCAGATTCAAAGATTTCATCAAACCATTAATGTCGCAGCAAACAAAAAGATTTTTTTTTTCATCTCAAAATAAGGTAATAGATTCCTTTGACGTTGTCTGTAATATGAGACGATGTCATCATGGTGGGAAAGATTTCACTGCTGTTATTTTGACTCTAAAAGTTCTGCTTTCTACTTTGACAAACCAAGGTCTCGAATGAGATTACTCAATTCAGACTGGTTCGGTCGGTGTGGTTTATTATCTTTTTCCTTAAACTCATGGTCATAAAATGCGTAGTTTCTTTGGTTCTTCTTACGCACTGTATTCGCATTCTATTTCCACCTCAAAGTTTGGGGGTGGAGCAGGAACTGGTAAAGTATTTGAATGTGGAATAGGTCGAACAGTAGAATATTCGAGTATTAATTTTTCTTCTTTCTTTCAATACCAGTCCTGCCTGCGTAGGTGGAGTCAAGCAGAAAAAGCAGTCATCTGTGTGGCTCGTAGGCTCTCGCCAAATCATAGGTACAGCAAAAGCCATAGATCTTTTTTTATTTTTCAGCAGTTCTCGTAGTATAACTGGACAAGAGTTGCAACATATATGTGGAGCCCATGACTTTCATGGTCCCTTACTTTCATGCCAAAATAATGCCAATACGCAGTCTCCGCAAGAGGTGTTAGATTCCGTATCTGTAATGAAAATGTTACCTCACCACTAACATAACAAAAGTTATACACCGAATTTTCACATTTTTGTGATATTCTAATAAAGTTTACACTTAAAACACCATAAATTCTGCACTGATTACAGAAACAATATTAAACTTACGCTCACATCAACAATATGTATGTTTCTAATCTACAAACAGCTGAAGTACGTTGTGGTTTGTCAGTTGACTGCTGTGCCAATTTAAAAATAATATTTTCTCTAAAAGAAAATGTAGAATCTAAAAAAAATACTTGTTATTTTATCGCCAAGACAAGAGGTATCGGCCATTTTTATGAATTCAGCAGGTGGAAATACACAAAAATTAGATATTTTGAGGATAAAACATCTTCATTGTTGGTTGTTGAAATGACCTACAAGTACCATACAACATGAGGTGTGTGTGGCAGTCTCACTAGTTGTAGAATTTCTGTAGACTTAAAAGGTGTGTTAGTTGCTTTGCCTCCTTATAGCTAAATCCAGTATATCGTAATAATGTATATTTCACACTTTACTGTGAATTTTAAGATAGGACGTTAAACAGAAAATATCCTTCTTTCCTTCCTTTTTTAAATTTTAAATTTGTCTCGTAATTAAACACAGCGTCAAGTACGTTCTAAATTTATAAAATAATTTTTAGTTTCGTTCACGTTTAGTTAACAACAAAGCGTGTTTCAGCATTATTATCAAGTGCTTCATAGCAAAATGTTCATTGATTTTTACTTATAGAGTCGTTTGAGGTGTGATGGGGTCTGTTTGCTTGGTGTGCCAGTCAGATTATGTACCGACATTTGTTCCTGTTCAGAAAGATTTTTTTCTTACTGTGCCCTGTTATTTGTGATGTAAATTTGAATTATCTTAGTCATATGTTTACTACGTTTTTACTGAATATATCCATACCTGGCACGCAAAGCACAAGGAAAAAACACAGCACTGTCACTTAAAAATCACACTTCTAAGTATAAGTAAAAATTAATTTACGTTTAAGCGTTAAGCAGCTGGTAACGGCGGAATGCTCCCGGAAAGCGTCGTGCCAGTAAACCTTGACAAAGAAAAGTAACTCATGGTGAATTATTATATTTAGTAAATTCAGAAATACCTTCACAGACCTCAACAGATCCCATACAACATGAATAGATTTCAGTTTAACTTGTTCTTACTATTATCTGCATCGTCATACTACTAGGAACGTCAACGTAACACTTATAATATATTACTTTTGTCTGTGAAGGATGATTTCGTGACGAGAATCTCAGTTTGAGATGACTGATATGCGTACTAGATATTGTATACTCTATGCTTGTATCTATTGCTGACCCTTTCTGCTGTAAATCATTTTAATGAAAGTGAAATAATTATAGCCAAGAGCAACTTCTAGTAGATCCGTACAGTCATAAGACTTTTGACAAATATGTTTAGTTCTGACGGAAAGGTTTTTGTGCTCAAAGAGGATTCTTCGTCGACTTGCTTAGTTATTCAGAGTATTTCCTGTAATGTCAGAGCAGTTTACTCGTACACTAATTGTTTAAATTTAGTAGAATATGTCCTGTCAGGAGGTAGCCCCCTATAAATGATTGTTTTATACGGGACCATAATGTATAGGAAAGTCAGTAACAGAGGCACAGGCCATTCAGTATGCATCATGGCACTGACTGGCTAAGTATGTTTAAATGTTCAACAATTACCTGTAGTTGCTCTGTACTAGAAAAATCAGGGAGTGTTCATGGGGCCTTGTGAAATACAGAAGGCACATTTAGCACGAAATCGAAGTTACATATGCCTTTGTAGACACGAAGTTTCATCAGCAGGTAAAAATTTTTAAAGCGAACATCTTGATTAAGTACAACTACACGTAATTTTACAGCGGCTGCAGTATGTAGCGTCATCTGTCTGTCTATTGTGATTTGCAAATTCGAGCATGTTTGTGTTATGATCCATTGTAAACGGTTTTTGAAAGCCTGCGACTGTAGAGACAATAGGTTTGTTTATAAATAAGTAAATCTTCTGCTACCGTCACGATTTGTTTTTATTTTACTTTTCGCACAACGCGTTTCGAGAAACAATTCCCATTTTCAAGTGCGTTTTTTATGTGTATTAAGCCATTTCGTTTGATGTTGTCACTGTGTGTGAGTCTGCTTCATTTCGTTGACTTTTGCTGCAATACATAAGAAACGCGCTATTTTTTAGTTGGGTATCAATTTTTTTTGTGAAGTTAGTGGCGAAATTTAGAAGAATTTGTACTTACAGTTTTCTGATGGTCCATTTGTGCAGAGTCTCACACACACTAAACATCACACACAACTTGTTGTACGCTTTACAAATTGAAAATGTCTTGCATAAACAAAACAGTTACAAAGATCTTACAGGTAGTCCACAGAGATAACATTATAGGTCTTCCACAGATTATGATGTACTTTTGTACAGAGGTTATTTATCTTAACAATTTGGCCCATAAATTACTTATATTGATTTTATAATTGTGCTTATTTCTATGTTTTATTATTTTTATTTAAGTATATTATGTAAATATCTGAAGAAATTCACTGATTCACTTTCAAGTTTTTCATTTAGGAAAATTTTCTGTCATGTGAATATATCTCCAGTTCTTCAAGCAAATCAATTTTATGTCCTTTATTTAGTCTGTGGAGTACTTTAACATTTTGCTCTATTTTTCTAAACAGGTGTCCTGTATTATGTATGTGTGTTGCTATTGCTGATGTAGTTTGTTTGTTGTGTGTGTATGCTCTAAAGTGCTCTGTGTACCTGGTGTTGAAATTTCGGTCTGTTTGTCCTAGGTAGAACTTGGAGCATTCCTGACATGTTACCTTGTATATTCCAGAGTCTGAATATGGCTCATGATTAGACTTTATATTATGTATTAGTTTTTGCTGTAGTTTATTAGCTGTAGAAAACCCAATAAGTCTTTGATTTTTGAAGATATTTGCAATCTTCTGTGATACAGTGCCTATGTATGGAATACTAGATATACATTTGTTTTTCTCTTTTCCTTCTGTGGTGCAGTTTGTGCCTGGGTGTTTCTTCACTTTGTCATAGATTGTGTCAACCACGGAAGCATTGTAATCATTGGCAACTGCAATCTTTTTCACTGCGTTTATTTCTTGTTGCATATTTTCTTGGTTCAATGGGACTGGGTTTTCTACATCTAATAAACTACAGCAAAAACTAATACATCTATTGCCTAAAACATTATTACTGGTACATCTGTATTTGCAATTGTGGGAGTTCCCTGCGAGTAACAAAGAAAAATTTTGTAGTCTGTCATTATACATCTGCATCAACATGCAGTCATATGCTTGATACCACTTAGTAATTGGTCAAATTGCTTGAGATACCCGTCATTCTACTCACTAGGACTCACAAACGGGGTGAAATCATAATCACAGCATATCAGAATTATTTCTATTCAACGCTTGGCAGTTCGTTGCGGATGCCTTGCAAGTGTTCAAAAATCAATCACAGCTAGAAGGTTGTACAAGGAGCTGAATAAAACATGAACAAATTCTGTTGCAGGCAGCGACAGGCAAGAACTATGCGGGGCGAGTAGAAGTCGATGAAAGAAGCAAATAATCCTAAGAAACATAGCTCCGGAACCAATGATTTCCCAAACAGAACGTATTATGCCTGAGTCCCCAAGGAAACAAACTGCAAATATGCTGTTGAGGGAAAACACATTACCAGTGTGCATCATGTCTGCCGATCATGTAAAGGCAGGCTTCAGCACGTCTGTTCATTTATGCCAGCACGCGTTCAAAAATCCCAGTCGTGTTTCGAATGCACTGAAAAGTATCCACAATGCGTTCCCAGGGTTCATCCACACATCAACAGTGCTGGAATGAACCACAGCTTTTCAATATCCCTGAAGAAAAAATCCACTTAGGGGAAATGGGAGACAATGATACTGCCGAGACACGACCGACATACTTGTTAATGAAATGTTATTTAAAGTACTTAGGTATCCGGAATGATAATAAAATCAAACAGCAGTTTATCACTTTCTAATTTACGTCTCACTTGCTGCGTTTCGAAGTAAACATTGCCTTAGGCATTAACAGTATTCACTGCTGCTGTGCATACGTCGTATCGGGAAAACCATTAGTTTCCGGACCTTTGTTTATTAGGAATATTTACTTGTTTCATTGTCCTCCACTTGTCGCTTTCGTTTGCACCTATAATAATCAAACTGCCTTCATATCTTAACACTTAGCACAAACTGTTTTTTTATTTTGTCAGATTTAAAGAGTCTTACAACAGCCATATCATAACACACAAATTATTAATTGATTCAATTCTCTCTAAATCGGGAATCGTATGTGACTAATTAAAAAAACATTTAGGCAAATTTCGAAAAAAAGTTTGTTATTTCAGTTGTCAGGAGCGTGACAGTGTAAGGCAGAAAGCATAAACAAAGACAAAAATGTCGACATAATGAATAAATTTTTAATGCAACAGGGAAGCACTGGACACAGCGTAGCACAGTAACATGAGGTACAAAATTATATTTTGTTTGTTGTTCGTTATTCCTTCTGCAAACATATTATTAAGGGGGATAGGGCATCAAACGGGCCGAGTTGGAGCAAGAGAGGCATCGCAGGACATTTTAATTTCCAGTGTCTATATTTTTACAAATAAATTTACAAGAGTTTGTCAGCATCACCAAGAAGGATTCAGGATTCACACCCATTGCAGTGGAAGTTCGAAAACATAACAAAATAAATTTTTTTTACGTGCGAAATTTCATCTTTTTTTCAGTTACTAATGGCTGCATTTGTTGCTATAGGTACACTTTTCTTCATACGTTAGCGAGATTCTTCGATGAATTTTGCACAGCATACATACCATACTCACAGGTGTATGAAACTCTAGAATTTGTTTAATTTTTGAAAAAACGAATGAACTGTTATATTTTAAACTTCATATTTAGAAAAAACACAAATTTTATAGTTAATTACCTCAATTTTTAGCACAGTTTTTAATAGATTTGGAAAATTCTAGAGTTTCATACACCTTAAAGTATGGTTTGTATGCTGTGCAAAATTCATCGAAGAATCTCTCTTACTTATGAAGAAAAGTGTACCTATAGCAACAAATGCTGCCATTAGTAAGTGGAAAAAAAGATGAAATTTCACATGTAAAAAAAATTACTTCGTTATGTTTTCGAACTTCCAATGCAATGAGTGTGAATTCTGAATCCTTCCTGGTCACGCTGACAAAGTTTTATGAATTTATTTGTAAAAGTGTAGACAGTGGAAATTTAAATGTCCTGTGGTGCCTCTCCTGCTGCAAGTCAGCCCGTTTGACGTGCTGCCCCCCTGAAGGATTTATTTTTGTCTTTATCAGTCGCAATTTCAGGAAAACGAATAATAGGTGACAAATGTAAATGTTGTTGGAACGAATGTTAGGCACATGCATCTGTGAGAATCGTAAACTGAGGAAATATATAGGATGTGTCTAGAGACTGCTCACGAAACCGTGCACAGCGAAGCTGATGGCTTGGGCGAGATGAGGATGGCGCAATGCGTAAGCTACTCTGCGTGACTGGCTGAGGTCTCGGTTGGTTTCAGGCGCTGCATTTGAGCACTGACGTAGCCGGCGGAGCAGGAGCGCTGCAGCCAAGGAGGCGCGTGCAACGGGACTCTGCCCTGCTTCCGATGAACCGCTGCAGCCGATCAGCGCCCTTTGCGCTGCACAGGAACCGCCGCAGCAGTATTGCTTGCTCTTTACAGTGCTGCTGTGGTGTAATGGCTAGCGTTCCTGCCTGGTGCTGATTGCTCAATGTGATCGCGTCGGACGCTGCAATATCTAATAATTATCATCACTAAATTAGCCTCTGCCTCCTCTTCAGTGCCGCCCGGTGTGGCCCAGCGGTTCTAGGCGCTACAGTCTGGAACCGCGCGACCGTTGCGGTCGCAGGTTCGAATCCTGCCTCGGGCATGGATGTGTGTAATGTCCTTAGGTTAATTAGGTTTAAGTAGTTCTAAGTTGTAGGCGACTGACGACCTCAGAGCCATTTGAACCATTTGAATCCTCTTCAGTTCTCTCAGAAGATCAGTCGATAGTGGGAAGCAGTTCCTGAGTAGCTTCTGATTGCTACTTAACAATACACTAATATGAAAGCTCGTGTTTGTTTGGAAGCCATAGAAGCTCCACTAACACAGGTAACGTTTTAGAAATTCTACCATAGCTAAAAAATTGTTCATTTCATTCGGTGCCTGCATAGTGAAAGGAGGAAGGCCTTCGTCTAGTTTACTTAGAGTAAAAACTTTCTTGCAAAACTTTTACGCCGGTTGATATTAGGGACTTAAGTAGGTAATAGCGGACAGAAATGATACACTTGTGTATTGTGCACGAATTTTGCCTGTACTTGTTCATACCTGATTCTTATTGTACATCAGAGCTTCGTCACTAGTGGTGGTTTATTATAAAGCCCTAATATGTTCTGAGTCATTTCGATACATTTACAATTTGCACATCTGTTGCCATTAAATACGTTGTTAAATGTATCAAAATTTAAACCCTCGAAAAGGATTCAATCTGGTACAAAACTTATACTTAAAATTTGCGTGTACTTAACCAAAACAGACGCCAGCAGATACCGTGCGAATTGCTTAGTTCCGTTTATTCTTATCAAGTGTTAAAAAGAATTTGAAACTTTCCTATGTGTCCTATATATACAGACAACGAAAATCCTTCTGGGACATCTCAATACTATATAGCTGTAACTTTTCCAGAGAAGAATAACAGAGATTAGAAGCGATAGTGAGTTTCAGACAATCGTATCAGATGGCTAGCATCAAATGATTTACTGACTGTAATTCCTTACAAATAATGATACAACATACTTTTGTCTTTATACATGCATGACAGAACATAATAATGTCGTTGTAAATGCAAAGAGAAATTAGGGTCTTTTGTGTTACATAATATTAATTTCTTAATCAAACCACTATACTTCAAATGCAACGCATAAATAAAGAAATCCTATACTTATGATGCCCAAGAATGTGCCTTAAACTCCACGACCAATGGTAATATTACAATGCGGTAGGATATCGAAAACGTTTTGTATTACTTACTGAAGCCCTGTTTGTAGGCTGAAGGTGTAAGTCACCTCTGGTGTGTGACACAGGATAATGCGTCTTTAGTGGCTCCAGACGTGGCTTCCTACCTTAACAACGGCTCTGCCTATTTTCAGTAATAGTTCACCAATAGTGGCTCGTAATTTCTGTCTTGTCCATCTATTTTCTTTGCTCTGAACGTCGGTGGTCGAAATGTGCTTGCTGCCATGGAACAGTGTTGTTGAATTCGAAGCTGAATGTTGCAGATTGCAAATGTATTGGTGCGAGTACATCAGGGTGAAACGATGAGCAACTACTTCGTTGTACAAGTGGTCCTGAAAATAAAATTTTTCATAATCGCAAGAAAATGTGAATTTTAGTTGCGAGTACGTTAACAATTTCCGCGATGGTAGTACTCCTACTGCTGCTGAAAAATGCTCTTCTAGCTTTCTGGCACAAGGAATTCTGCACATTCACGATTTATCAAATTTTTTGTTAATTTTGTTTGAAATTGTGCATGTTTCATTCATCTGAACGAGAAGTTCAAGAGCAACCAAACACTAACATTTATTTATTTCAAAATAAAATTTTCACTCTGCAGCGGAGTGTGTGCTACGAAACTTCCTCGCAGATTAAAACTGTGTTCTCGACCGAGACTCGAACTCAGCACCTTTACCTTTCTGGGGCAAGTGCTCTACCATCCGAGCTACCCAACCACGAGTCACGACCCTGTGCCCACTTTTAATTCCACCAGTACCGCGTCTCCTACCTTCCAAACTTCACAGAAGCTCTCCTGCAAACCTTGCAGAACTAGCACTCCTGGAAGAAAGTAGCACTCCTTTCTTCCAGGAGTGCTAGTTTTGCAAGGCCTGCAGCAGATCTGCTGTGAAGTTTGGAAGGTAGGAGACGAGGTACTGGCGGAATCAGAGCTACAAGGGGTGCTAGTGAGTCGTGCTTGGATAACTGAGATTGCGCTGGCACGGTAGCTCAGCGTGTTCGGTTAGAGGGCTGGCTGCCGTCTGTAAAAAAAAAAAATTAAAAAAATAAAAAACAAAAACCACCTGAGTGAAAGGATAAATTGCAGAACTTAACAGGTGCCCTTGTGACATCAGCCCCGACCAAATGCATCGAACGATAACGGACAAAACGATCAATTAAAAAAGAAAAAAGACGATGGTAGAGCAAAAGGCGAAGGTCCCGAGTTCGAGTCTCGGGCCGGCACATAGTTTTAACCTGCGAGGAAGTTTCATTTATTAATTTACCGATCTATCACAACCTGTGCGCTAAGACTTTTTCCAAATCTACATATTCCAATAACAAGTGTGTGCTAAGCATTACATGCAAAGTGTACCAGGAGGAACCGTCAGTATTCAGGGATATCAAAGGAACGATAATTCTAACAGTCTAGTAAACATGGGCTTTAAAATGAACTGAAGAGCCATGAGCACCACTTCATCTTCACTACTCTGATACATAACTCTTCTACTGAAGATGTGCTGATAGCTCTTCGTGTACGCATGTTAGAACTGATGTTTACTAAATTCTTTTGCTTCGAATAGTTTTTCTTGTCATATAGATGAACATTGAACATTCCTCCTGGGACATCGCGTATAGGAAACGTAGGCCATTTCACCTACAGTGTGTGCAAGATCTCCACACAAAAGACAGTGCTACGAGATTAGAATTTTCTCACTTATTAAATAAATATTGTGACGTGATTCCGTTAATTCTAATTTCCGATGAAGACACATTTGCGTGGGATGTAATTGACAATACAAGTTGAACGCAGAAAAATCTACATGATTTCTATACGACAAAATATCTTCCTATTTCAGAAAATCTGTTACTGTGCCACGGCTTCGTTGACGGTGGTTAATTGTTTCTGCGTCAGTCACCAGAACGACGTCTAGGATGGAGAAGCGCCCATCAGCCTGAGAACCAGGTGCTACTGAGCAAGAGACGTATTAAGAACGAAAGAACACTCATGGAGTAAGCTGACACTTGAAATACGCTAGCCAGCTTCCCTGAAAGACAAAGTTGTGACATGTTACAGCTCCGGCAGGACCTCTCGAGAAGATGGCTCGAAAGGAAAACCGGGGTACACGAAGCCATCGCTCACCAGCGGCAACGCCCGGACGCTTCAGGCTGTTACACTTTCTCAGGTTGGGGTGCCGCGATTGGAGAAACAATAGCCAGCCAGCTGGCATACAAGGTGAACATTAATCAAACCGACGATAGCAGGGACGGATTCCTGACTGGAAATGGAAGGGGAAAGGTCTTATGAACACCTTTCGGAGATGGACGGTGTGCGTGCAACAACAAATTGTCCCAGAACGCAGTACAGATCTGCATCGCATCCATGTCAGAACAGGTGCGCAAAGCGGTCACCATGGGATGTACCAGGGACGGCAAACTAATTGGATGATATTGTTTTGGCAGGAAAAAACGCCTCAGACCTGACAAAACTGTTAGACACATTTTTCGCCATCTTCACCGAGTCCAACCTCTGATGGAACCAATAAAAATGTGCATTTTTATGGCCGACAGGTAGAATACTTTGGGCACAAATTCAGTGCATCTGGAATCAAGCACATCCCACACTACATAGCAGCCATGCAAAAATTGCCAGCCCCTCAGTTCACGTCTCAATTAAAGTCAGTTCTCGGACAACTCAATTATTATAGGCGCTATAGCGGAGCCATTAGAACATTTACTCTGAGAGAACGTCTCATGGAAGCGGTCCCCGACTTGCGAGAAAAATTTTCATGATTTGAAGCAGGCTCTGTTCCGACCTACCTGCCTAATGACATGCAATCCTCCCAAATTACTTGTGCTCGCAGCTGATGCGGTGCTGTCCAACATCTTCAACAGGGTGACGTGAGTCTTAGCTTTGGTATCAAATACTTTGGCAACCGCCCAGAACAGTTATAGTCAATTTGAGAAGGAGGCATTGGCAATAATCTATAACAGTAGCCGACGTTTTACACTGCTGGCGGACCACAAACCACTTTTGCTTCTGTTCAAAGAATCGGCTACCATTCTCACAAAGATGGAGCGCCGCCTATCATGTTAGGTTCTGTTACTTTCTAGCAGTTCATGTGATATACAGTACCACTCAAACGCACACCATGCAATATCAGTATCTGGACAATGATCGTAAAGTATGTTTTCATACTGACTACAATGCCGCAGGTGCCATTGCCAGCTTGTCATTGGATGCATGACCCATTGGACAGCACACTGCCAAAGACCCAGCGCTCTGGAAAATCCTCCGTTTTATCCAGGATGGGTGGCCACACCGCAGGAAACATCTCGCACACCATAACAGGTAATCCTAATGATATCTATGCCATGAGCTGTCGACCCTTTGGGCTGTCCTGCTTCCACAAGGAGACAGTGGGAGAGCCCATGTTGTGATACCCACCTCCATCCACCACCGCATCCTGGATCTCCTCCGTGGGGGTCATCCTTACTAAATGGTTGGTGAGACAACACATCTACTGCCATGGGATGTGTTAAGCGCCAGCACGCCAGTCGGGAACGACAGGGAAGAGAAGGCAGTGAAAAGAAGTCACCCAATCGCACGCTGACCAGACCTCCCTCCAGGACGACAACGCGATAGCAGCGGCCCCTATGTGAAGAGGACATAAGCGCCGCGGCCGACTGGTGAAGCCGAATTCTATAGCAGCGTCTATGCGACCCAGTTCAGTAGCAGCTTCAAGATTAGCGACTCTGATAGCAGTGTCAACGTTAGTCACTTCGCTTGTACTCTCTATGTAGCACTGACTTGGGATTGCCTATACTGAAGAAGTTTAATTATTTCGTATGTCGTCCTTTGCTTGCGGCACATTTGTTTAATTGCTAAAGTTAAGCATTGTACCATTTCTTATTGTAATGAGGCTCATTAATACGACTTATTTGATTGTCTAGCGAACCGAATATGCACGCTTGCTAGACACTACATATTTAGCGACGAGGTAAACGAACACCATAGTGACAACCTGTCACCAAAGCTGACAGCCGCCACAGATTGTCTGTTTTGTTTTGTCGTGGACTTTTGTGTTTTTCTGGCGCCTTAATTCTACCTTGTCTTTTCTTTGCAGGAGTGTGTTTACATGTTTTAACAGTGTCTCTTGTAGTGCTTTTAATTTTCAGTGTTTTCTGGTGGGCGTTGCTGAAATTTTCTTTGCTTGTGTGCTTACTTTTATTGCTTGCATCGTCTGTTTACTGGATTTGTCTATTCCAAAATGAACAGCCACCTCTCCCACCTCCTGCTCAGGCGCCTCAGCTGCAAGCGATAGATGCAACGCAGCTAACAAAAATATTTCAGTTTCAGACGGAGCAGATTCCCTCCCTTCTCAGTATGGTGCAGCAGTTACCAACAGATCGAGGCTACGAATGTTGCGCAACATGCAACAACTGTAGTTCCGGGTGCCATACCACCTTTTCGCCAGTTTAATGAAAAGGAAGAGGAATGGTGAGAGTGGTTGCAACAGTATGAAGCCCACATCATTACCCTCAAAGTATCAGATACTGTGAAACTACATTACTTTTTGTCGACAGTAGGAAGTGCAGCTTTTCTCCTCAATCAGAAATTGTTCCCAAACGCCATTCCGAGTGGTTGCAACAGTATGAAGCCCACATCATTGCCCACAAAGTATCAGATACTGTGAAACTACATTACTTTTTGTCGACAGTAGGAAGTGCAGCTTTTCGCCTCAATCAGAAATTGTTCCCAAACGCCATTTCGAGTGAACTTTCCTATGATCAGGCTGCAGGTTCTCTAACTGTTATGACCAACAAGTGGATGTGCTAGGAGCTAGGTAACAATTCTTTCATTGCAAGACAAGGTCAGAACAAATTTACGACTGGATAACAGATGTACAGGGTATGATGAGGAAATGCAAATTCAAATGTGGTTGTGGTGCTTTATATTCCAATGTTATATTGCGTGATGCAATCGTGTACAATGTAATTAATGTCAGACTTAGAGAATGGATTTTTCAACAGTCAGATCCATCATTCAACAAGCAGTGCAATTTCTAGATCAGTAAGTTCAGATGCTGTAGCGGCAAATAAATTTGAGCAGCCATCAATCTGCCAGATTGAGTCGTCTGTTGCTCATGACTGGCCCAGTGAGAAGTGACAGCACACGCGCCCCACGCCGGGTAAACAGTTCTCTAAACAAGCGGCTACGTTGGTGAATAGAATTAACTCCTTCCCTCAGTGGTATTCACGACACAAACGCCAAGAGTGCCCGTCCAGACAAGCACAGTGTAACACTTGTGGCAAGAAAGGTAACGTACAATCCCCATGTTTGCAATGGAACAAACATAAGAATTCTGCCCACTCACAAAAATCTAGTAACAAGGTCCATGTAATCAATGCAGTGTATTTAAAGGCTGCTTCAGGCATTAGCAAAACTAGCTAGCGAACAGTTTCTTCAGTGCTACGCCAGTTCAACAAACTTTTTGTTCATTTGCATCTTAGTGGAAAACATGTGAAATTTCAGTTGGACATGGGTGCCTCTGTTACACTGCAGAATCGCAACACATATGAACTGTTAGACTCCCCACGCCTGTCTAAAACAGTATGCAGCTGACAGCTTATAATGGACAAGACATTCCCATTCTCGGAAAATGTACTTTGCCTGCCAAGTATCACTCGCATACACGAACTGTGACTTACACTGTGCTACAATCACACGATTGTGAGGACATATTTGGCCTTGATTCGTTTGATTTATTTGGCTTTGAAATTCAGAACAATGTGTTGTCAGCGACTGCATTCAATGCTGAAGACAGTGTAGCTCACTTTCTGGAAGAATTCCCTGAACTCTTTTGTGAAGGTTTAGGCAAGATTAATAATTTTGATCCACATATTACCGTGAAAGACAATGCTCAGCCGAATTTTTGCTGGGCCAGAACATTACCCATTGCATTACGGGGCAAAGTGACTGCTGAACGTAAAGAATTGCAATATAGCGGGGCTATTGCGCCGATATAAACTAGTCAATGGGCAAGTCCACTGATCTTGCTCCCTGAGCGTTAAAGGTTGGATTCGCCTCTGTATTGACTTCAAGTATACCGTTAATCCACAAACTGTAATTGATACTTACACATAGCCACGCTCAGAGGATCTCATGGACAGATTAGGCGCTAGTCGCTACTTTTCAAAAATTGATTTGCGCGACGCATATCTTCAAATAGCACTAGATGAACAATCTCAAAACATGTGCGTTGTGAACACTCATTTGGGCTTGTTTAAATATTTGCGTTTGCCTTTTGGCAGTGCTTCCGCGCCCGCCGTTTGCCAGCGGTATTTTGAACAGCTGACTGCTCAAGTACCAAACTGTTCAAACTATTTAGACGATATTTTCATAGCAGGTCGTACACCTGAAGAACACATTGCAAATATGTGTGCTTTGTTTCGTGTTTTATCTGATGCTGGACTAAAGTCTCGACTGGTCAAGTGTGATTTCTTAAATCTGTGTTGCAGCATGTTGGTCATGTCACAAACTGTCAAGGGGTACATCCTCTTCAGTCACATTTGTTAGTCATACGTGACCTGCCAGTTCCTCGCAATGTCACAGAATTGCAGTCAGTCTTAGGGAAAATGAACTATTATATTCGATTCACAGCGAACGCTGCACAAATAGCAGCTCAATTGCATCGCTTGCGACTAAAGAACGTCCCCTTTGTTTTATCTCGATGCTTGGTTCACTTCGATCCTGACAAATCAGTTGTGTTGCAAGTTGAGGCTTTCTTTTACGGAGTCGGTGCAGTGCTTTCGCACAGATTTGGTGATTAAGATAAGCCTGTCGTTTTCGCATCCAAAGTGTTGTCCAAAGCTCAGTGTAACTGTTCACAAATAGAGAAAGAGGCATTGGCTATTGTGTATGTTGACACCAAATTCCACCACTATTTGTATGGCAGAAAATTCTACCTAGTAACGGATCACAAGCCATTGCAGTCCTGGTTTCATCCGATGAATCCAATTCCTCTACGAACTACATAAAATAGCAAATTTGGGATTTATTGTTGTCTCAATACCAGTAGGAGATTGTGTACCGTCAGACAGCTCAAAATGGAAATGCAGACGCACTTTCACGTCCTTCGATTGACTCTGATACACAGTTTCACGCTTCTGCTGCATTTTGCTGTCACATCCATGCTCAGGTTTCTGAATTCCTTCCTCTGAACGCTAAGAAAATTGCACAGGCCGCGAGAGCTGATTCAGATTCGAACATTTTGCTAAAATACATTCGCACAGCCTGGCCTGGCTCATTGCATAGCATAAATAACTCTGTACTGCGCCGATAGTTTTTAATGTCGGCATAGTTTCCCTATACATCAAGGTGTAACTCTTGTTCAAAATGACAGTGGACAGTCACGTATGTAGATCCCCAAACCTTTGCAAAAAGAAGTGTTGCAGCTACTTCACCAAGGACACTGGGGGATTGTTCGTACGAAACGGTTAGCGCGTCGACACTGTACTTGGCAGGATTTGGACACCCAAGTAGAACAAATGATGTCCCAATGCCACGCATGTGCGGAAACTCAGTCCGCTCCGCCACAAAAATTCTCTGCTTGGCCTAAGTCGCAAACACCATGGCAACGTGTGCACATGGATTTTGTGGGACCTTTTTGGAACATTTGTTGGTTGATTGTGGTAGACTCTCATAGCAAGTTTCCTTTTACTTTCCCAGTGAACTCGACAACGTCACGAGGCACGGTTCAGGCGTTGTCCTCTATTTTTTGCCTCAAAGGTTTGCTTGAAGCATTTAGCCGTGAATTTAGTTTTCAAAATCTTTTCTTAAAGAATTTACTTTATTTACTAGCGATTCATCAAGAACATTAACACATTTAATCACACTAGGTGAGCGTGGAAGTAGTTGCCAGGAAGTAACTGATGGAAAATGAAATTACTTTTAACAAATGTGAATTTTATTCCTAAAACCTTTTTTAAAAACAGATTTAAAATTATAAGTAGAAAAGCACCCTCGAAATATCAAGTTACAATTTTATTTAGAGGCAGGAAGAACAATATTAACAATATGAGCCTTCGGGCTGAGAAGCTTGCCTGCTCCCTTTCAACACACCAGATTACTTTAAACAAAAAAATGTTTAACAACTCACACAAACACGTAAACTATGCACACCGTAAGAGGGATGGAAATGGTGCAACATTCAAATTATTTGCCACCGAAAGTGCAATTTTTTTAAGGACTCTTACGGTGGAAGGGTGGCAACCTTATAACCTAAAATGACTATTTAAATAAAACACATAAAATGCAGACTTACATAAAATATACAACATGCTCTACATTACACATATACCACCTCGCAAGATGGTAGGCAAGATAAAAACATATTTCAAGAATTCGGCCTTTAAGCAATAAATTCGTTAACACCGAATACGACAAACATGGCAAAATGGTTCAAATGGCTCTGAGCACTATGGGACTTAACAGCTGTGGTCATCAGTCCCCTAGAACTTAGAACTACTTAAACCTAACTAACCTAAGGACATCACACACATCCATGCCCGAGGCAGGATTCGAACCTGCGACCGTAGCAGTCGCGCGGTCTCGGACTGCGCGCCTAGAACCACGAGACCACCGCGACCGGCAACAAACATGACAGAGGCAGCTATTAACGTACGGCAGACCGACAGACAGACACTAACTGCCTAACAAATGCGGACGGGAGACATACGAGCAAGCTGGGGACGAGAGACTGACCAAGAAAACAAGTAGAATTTAACTAGTAAATGAAACAACATATCACAAACCACTTAACTTCTAAAAACTGCGATTTCAGGCTAGGACCTGGCGCAGGACCCTCAAAACGCTCTCCCGAACCGTCCGCTGTCAGCCGCTTCAACGGACGCAGGAATGGGAGCCGATCTCCCGTCTCAACGGCGTTGCAACTCGTACTGGCCAGACTGGTGTCGTAGGTTGGCTCCTGTCGCTCTGCCGGCCGAAGTGGCCGTGCGGTTAAAGGCGCTGCAGTCTGGAACTGCAAGACCGCTACGGTCGCAGGTTCGAATCCTGCCTCGGGCATGGATGTTTGTGATGTCCTTAGGTTAGTTAGGTTTAACTAGTTCTAAGTTCTAGGGGACTAATGACCTCAGCAGTTGAGTCCCATAGTGCTCAGAGCCATTTGAACCATTTTTCCTGTCGCTCTCGTGCCGGCCGCGAAGCCACTACGCCTCGCTATACGGCGCGGCCACTGGACCAACGTGGCGACCTCACATGCGCCGACGCTCAAGGCGGACAAGCCATCTTGTGTCCCGGTGCGCGACCGACCAACCGATCGATCAAACCGCCAATGCTCATTGCCTGAGCAAACTCGAGCAGACTGGCGGCCTAACATATACTAGCACTCCGGACGACCGACAGACACTAACCGCCTCAATAATGCGGACGAGAGACAGACAAAATGGCTCTGAGCACTATGGGACTCAACTGCTGTGGTCATCAGTCCCCTAAAACCTTGAACCACTTAAACCTAACTAACCTAAGGATATCACACACATCCATGCCCGAGGCAGGATTCGAACCTGCGACCGTAGAGGTCTCGCGATTCCAGACTGTAGCGCCTAGAACCGCACGGCCACTCCGGCCGGCGAGACACAGACCCAGACTAACTTGGCTGAGCAACTGAGCAGACTCGTCCACACTGACAGACTGCCCTGGCTGACCAACTGCATCCGACTGACTCGCCGACTCAGACTAACAGCCGAACTCATGTTGTTGTTGTTGTTGTTGTTGTGGTCTTCAGTCCTGAGACTGGTTTGATGCAGCTCTCCATGCTACCCTATCCTGTGCAAGCTTCTTCATCTCCCAGTACTTACTGCAACCCACATCCTTCTGAATCTGCTTAGTGTATTCATCTCTTGGTCTCCCTCTACGATTTTTACCCTCCACGGTGCCCTCCAATGCTAAATCTGTGATCCCTTGATGCCTCAGAACATGTCCTGCTAACCGGTCCCTTCTTTTTGTCAAGTTGTGCTACATACTCCTCGCCTCCCCAATTCTATTCAATACTTCATCATTAGTTATGTGATATACCCATCTAATCTTCAGCATTCTTCTCTAGCGCCACATTTCGAAAGCTTCTATTCTCTTCTTGTCCAAACTATTTATCGTCCATGTTTCACTTCCATACATGACTACACTCCATACAAATACTTTCAGAAAAGACTTTCTGACACTTAAATCTATACTCGATGTTCACAAATGTCTCTTCTTCAGAAACGCTTTCCTTGCCATCGCCAGTCTACATTTTATATCTTCTCTACTTCGACCATCATCAGTTATTTTGCTCCCCAAATAGCAAAACTCGTTTACTACTTTAAGTGTCTCATTTCCTAATCTAATTCCCTTAGCATCACGCGACTTAATTCGACCACATTCCGTTATCCTCGTTTTGCTTTTGTTGATGTTCATCCTATATCCTCCTTTCAAGACACTGCCCATTCCGTTCAATTGCTCTTCCAAGTCATCGGCGAACCTCAAAGTTTTTATTTCTCCTCAATGGATTTTAATACCTACTCCGAATTTTTCTTTTGTTTCGTTTACTGCTTGCTCAATATACAGATTGAATAACATCGGGGAGAGGCTACAACCCTGTCTCACTCCCTTCCCAACCACTGCCTCCCTTTCATGCCCCTCGACTCTTATAATTGCCATCTGGTTTCTGTACAAATTGTAAATAGCCCTTCGCTCCCTGTATTTTACCCCTGCCACCTTTAGAATTTGAAAGAGAGTATTCCAGTCAACATTGTCAAAAGCTTTCTCTAAGTCTACTACAAATGCTAGAAACGTGTGTTTGCCTTTCCTTAATCTTTCTTCTAAGATAAGTCGTAAGGTCAGTACTGCCTCACGTGTTCCAACATTTCTACGGAATCCAAACTGATCTTCCCCGAGGTCGGCTTCCACTAATTTTCCATTCGTCTGTAAAGAATTCGCGTTAGTATTTTGCAGCTGTGACTTATTAAACTGATAGTTCGGTAATTTTCACATCTGTCAACACCTGCTTTCTTTGGGATTGGAATTATTATATTCTTCTTGAAGTCTGAGGGTATTTCGCCTGTTTCATACATCTTGGTCACCAGATGGTAGAGTTTTGTCAGGCCTGGCTCTCCCAAGGCCGTCAGTAGTTCTAATGGAATGTTGTCTACTCCCGGGGCCTTGTTTCGACTCAGGTCTTTCAGTGCTCTGTCAAACACTTCACGCAGTATAGTATCTCCCATTTCATCTTCATCTACATCCTCTTCCATTTCCATAATATTGTCCTCAAGTACATCGCCCTTGTATAGACCCTCTATATACTCCTTCCACCTTTCTGCTTTCCCTTCTTTGCTTAGAACTGGGGTTCCATCTGAGCTCTTGATATTCATACAAGTGGTTCTCTTTTCTCCAAAGGTCTCTTTAATTTTCCTGTAGGCAGTATCTATTTTACCCCTAGTAAGATAAGCCTCTACATCCTTACATTTGTCCTCTAGCCATCCCTGCTTAGCCATTTTGCACTTCCTGTCGATCTCATTTTTGAGACGTCTATATTCCTCTTTGCCTGCTTCATTTACTGCATTTTTATATTTTCTTCTTTCATCAATTAAAATCAATATCTCTTCTGTTACCCAAGGATTTCTACTAGCCCTCATCTTTTTACCTACTTGATCCTCTGCTGCCTTCACTACTTCATCCCTCAGAGCTACCCATCCTTCTTCTACTGTACTTCTTTCCTCCATTCCTGTCAATTGTTCCCTTATGCTCTCCCTGAAACTCTGTACAACCTCTGGTTCTTTCAGTTTATCCAGGTCCCATCTCCTTAAATTCCCACATTTTTGCAGTTTCTTCAGTTTTAATCTACAGTTCATAACCAATAGATTGTGGTCAGAGTCCACATATGCCCCTGGAAATGTCTTACAATTTAAAACCTGGTTCCTAAATCTCTGTCTTACCATTATATAATCTATCTGATACCTTCTAGTATCTCCAGGATTCTTCCATGTATACAACCTTCTTTCATGAACTCATAGCGCCCCTTAAATCCACGTGAACAGGCAACCTTCCCCCTTTCCCACCAGAGGGAGACACCAAAGTAGTGATTGCCACAGCGGCGCCACCGCCAGAAACGGAGGGCGACTGCTTCACACTACGCGCTGCGGCGCGCTTTTCAAAACAGCAATTTTTACTACGGCTCAGTCATAGTGTCGAACAACGGCCCTTAGTTCACGTTAAATGAATTTGAAACATTCTGTGAAAGCAACGGCATACAGCATCTAACTAGTGCACCGATTTATCCACAATCAAACGGTGAAGCGGGACGTTTTATCAGAACTTCAAGCAGCACATGGCCAAACTTCGCACCACACACACCAGGGATCAAGCATTGCAACTGTTTCTTGACTCCCATAGTTCGTATCCACGATATGGACCATCGCCGGCGGAGTTACTTCACGGCCGCCGATATCGGACACTGCTCCACCTACTCCACCATCCTCAGCATCCAGCGCCGAAGGAAGGCCACAGGTATCGCTTCGCGGCGCATGATATTGTGTTTTTAAGGGTTTCTAGCGGCAGCAGACGGTGGGCACGAGGCGAGATTCTTCGTCGAATTGGCGCATTCATGTATTTCATTTCAGGTCCATACGGATCGCTGCGCCGACATCACAATCAAATTCACCACTGTCATGTTCACGGTGATTCTCCTGTTTCTCTTCCTCCAGATTCACGGATCCCGAGGACAGAGCGACCGTAGCAGCCGCCAGAGGGCGTCATCACGACACCGCGGGACGACCCTATGGAGACGGATACTCGCCTCCCCCGCCTCCTCTCGTCCTAGGACCGGTAGGACCGGAAGTCTGACGTCCCCTGCCGCCACAGCTTCCAGTCCATCAGGGCTTCCATGCTCCTGCCTCCCCTCCCATTGTCGTATCCCCTATAAGAGATGGTCCGTCGCTATGGTGAAGGGGGGGGGGAGGAGAGGGAATGTTATGGCGTAAAGTCAAGCACCGGCACGCCAGTCGGGAACGACAGGGAAGAGAAGGCTGTGAGAAGTCAGCCAATCGCACACTGACCAGACCTCCCTCCAGGACGACAACGCAACAGCAGCGTCTTCTATGTGAAGAGGGCATAAGCGCCGCGATCGACTGGTGACGGCCCAGTTCAGTAGCAGTTTCAAGATTAGCGATTTCAGTAGCAATGTCAATGCTTATCACTTCGCTTGTACTCTCTATGTAGCACAAACTTGGGATTGTCGATACTGTAGAAGATTGATTATTTCGTATGTCGCCCTTTGCTTGCGATACATCTGTGTAATTGCTATAGTTAAGTACTGTATCTTTTCATACTGTAATAAAACTCATTAATATGACTTGTTTGACTGTTTCTCTGGCGAACCGAGTATGCAGGCCTCCGAGACACTTTAGGATGGACGCCCCAATCTCGAAGATTGTCTTCTGTGCTACATTTCAAAGCAAACAGGCATCAACCACCCGGCGATTAATTCCTTGTTCTACCACAGTTTCCTTGGTCCTGAATTCAGCTCGAGTTTGCTCGCCCTTATTTGGATTGTTCGTGCTTGATTTCTGGTCGATGCCAGCAGAGGGTTTCTTTTCGTCTTCCATATGTCATCCACACTGACTTCCCAAACCATCCAACTCTTAGCATGACTGTTTCCCCTAGATGGCCTTCCAGAGACAATAACGATGGACGATGACCCCCAGTCCACTTCAGAATTTACTTCTTTTTGCGCCTACAATGACACTGTGCTCGTCCACATAACTCCCTTTCACCTGGCCTCCAGCAGTGTCACTGGGTGCGTTGTTCATACTTTCAAAACCCATATCATTCAGTTGAGCCGTCAAAACGTAGCAGATGACGCTATCACCTTATTTCTTTAATCCTGCTGGGTCTCTTCTCAAGGTGCCTTTTATCTGGCCAAAGATTGCGCAGTCAGACTTATCGGCCCCACCTACGTCTCATTCGACCATCAGAGGAACTGTCCCATCGCTGGAGTGCCCAATGGCCCCAATTCTCTCTGTAGTATACCGTCTGGGCTCTGACACTCTCCAGAGAACGTCTTCGATGGTAGCTTCGCACTGTCCTAACCCTGATGGTCACGCCATGCTGTAAGTGCAGTTACTGAGACATGGCCTATGACGTAAACACATCTATCAGTTCCGACCATGCCAAGAACCTGCGCCATCCCGGGAGCCAGCACTATTATTGTCCATCCCAGATTCACAATGGTCAGTGGTCCATCCAGTGGCTCCTGACATCCTGGGGCCACCGTACCTGGAAGTTCATCCCCCCAAGTCGGACATCACAACATCACAACCAACCCCAGCCCATTCCCACAACCGTGCCCTACCTCCCCCCAATACGGAGAACAATCACATCGCCGATGACTCCAACTACCTATGCTTCGACTCTTCATTCTGGGGGAGGACAACTGTGGTGCCGAAGAAAGCCAGCACTGTCAGCTACCATCACCACCGCCGTCGTTGCACAGCACGAGTTACCACTCGTCTTCCGCCGACATATCTTCGACAGTGAAGTCCCACGAAAGACCGCCTCGACCGCCAGGTGGTGGTTGTGGCACCAGCGGTAGGCCAGCAGGTGGCATTAACAGCGCACAGAGGCGTCGCTGGCCACGGAGAACTGACTCCCAGCGACGCTTCAGGCCGACACAGTAGCGACAGTGGAAGAGTTGTATCGGAGCGATCGGACTGGGCCAGAAACCGGGCCAGAAGTGCTTCTTCAATCAGGGGCCTGCTCTCGATATGCCATCAGCAGTACAAGAGGATCTTCACGTCGCTCAGTCCAGAACATTGACTGTGCTAGGTGACGTGACGCTTGGGGCATAGTTATTCTTTTACCCACAGCTTTCGCATTAGACTGTCAGGTGATTGTGATTCAATGACTTTAGACAAGTGCACCATGGCAGTGTTGTAATTTTCAAGTTTTGCTTAAGCACTAGCTGGGCTTCTTTTGTGGGAGTACCCTCACGACGGATACTTTATTTAAAGTGCCACGAATCCGTGTTAAATGGAGTGGGCACTTCCTTGATACGTCAAAAGTGATTGAATTGGTGATCCATTCATGCCTCAGAATGTATCCTACCAACCAATCCCTTTTTCTAGTCCAAGTCGTACCTCAAATTCCTCTTCTCACCAATTACCTACAGCACCTCCTCATTAGTTACGTGATCTACCCATCTAGGCTTCAGAACTCTTCTGTAGTACCACATTTCAATGGCTTCTACTCTCTTCTTGTCTACACTGTTTATCGTCCATGTTTCACTTCCATTCGTAGCTACACTCCATACAAATACTTTCAGAAAAGACTTTCTGACAATTAAATCTATACTCGATGTTCACAAATTTCTCTTCTTCAGAAACGCTTTCCTTGCCATCGCCAGTCTACATTTTATATCCTCTCTACTTCGATCATCATCAGTTATTTTGCTTTCCAGACAGCAAAACTCATTTTCTACTTTAAGTGTCTTGTTTCCTAATCTAATTTCCTCAGCATCGCCTGATTTAGTTAGACTACATTACAGTATCCTTGTTTTGCTTTTGTTGATGTTCATCTTATATCCTCGTTTCAAGACACTATCCATTCCG
Organism: Schistocerca americana; assembly: GCF_021461395.2. Classification (NCBI taxonomy): domain Eukaryota; kingdom Metazoa; phylum Arthropoda; class Insecta; order Orthoptera; family Acrididae; genus Schistocerca; species Schistocerca americana. Next base: position 720,846,624 of record NC_060130.1, read on the forward strand.
TTCAACTCCTCTTCCAAGTCCTTTGTTGTTTCTGGCAGAATTACAACGTTGTCGACAAACCTCCTCCGTGGATTTTAGTTTCTACTCCAAATTTTTTCTTTTATTTCCTTTACTGCTTGCTCAGTATACAGATTGAATAACTCCTAAGATAAGCTACAGCCCTGTCTCACTCCCTTCTCAACAACTGCTTCCCCTTCGTAACCCTCGACTCTTACAACTGCCACCTGGTTTCTGTACAAATTGTAAGTAGCCTTTCGAGCCGTGTATTTTACCCTATGACCAACAAAATTTGAAGGAGGATGCTCCAGTCAACATTCTCAAAAGCATTGTCTGAGTCTACAAATGCTAAAAACGCAGGTTTGCTTTTCCTTAACTTATCTTCTAAGATAAGTTGTAGGGTCAGTGATCTACATTTCTACGGAATCCAAACCAATCTTCCCTGAGATCGACTTCTACCAGCTTTTCCATTCATCTGTAAGAAATTCGTGTTAGTATTTTTCAACCGTGACTTATTAAACAGACAGTACGGTAATTTTCACACCTGCCAGCACCTGCTTTCTTTGGATTTGGAATTATAATATTCTCCTTGAAGTCTGAGGGTATTTCGTCTGTCTCATACATCGTGCTCACCAGATATAACAGTTTTGTCATGGCTGGCACTCACAAGACTATCAGTAGCTCTAACCGAATGTTGTCTACTCCCGGGGCCTTGTTTCGACTTAGGTCTTTCAGTGCTCTGTCAAATTCTTCACGCGGTATCCTGTCTCCCATTTCATCTTCATATATGTCCTCTTCCATTTCCATAGTTTTGCTCCCAAGTACATCGCGCTCGTATAGACATTCTACATTGAAGCGCCAAAGAAACTGGTATAAGCATGCGTATTTAAATACAGAGATATGGAAACAGCCAGAATACGGCGCACCGATCGGCAATGAGTATACAGTGTGAGACAAGTGCCTGCGCAGTTGTTAGATCGGTTACTTCTGCTGCGGCGGGAGAAATATCCTGCAAGAACGGAACCAGCGACGGCTGAAGAGAATCGTTCAACGTGACAGAAGTGCAGCCCTTCCGCAAATTGTTGCAGATTTCAATGTTGGGCCATCAACAAGTGTCAGCGTGCGAACCATTAAATGAAACGTCATCGATATGGGCTTTCGGAGCCGAAGGTCTACTCATGTACCCTTGATGACTGCACGACTCAAAGCTTTACTCCTAGCCTGGGCCAGTCAACACCGACATTGGGCTGTTTATGACTGGAAACATGTCGTCTGGTCGGACGAGTCTCGTTTCAAATTGAATCGAGCGGGTGGGCGTCTACCGGTATGGAGACAGCCTCATGAATCCATGGATCCTGCATGACAGCAGAGGACTGTTCAAGCTGGTGAAGGCTCTGGAATGGTGTGGGGCGTGTGCAGCTGGAGTGATATGGGACCCCTGACACATCTAGATGCGACACTGACAGGTGACACGTACATAAGCATCCTGTCTGATCACCTGTATCCGCTCATATCCATTGTGCATTCCGACGAACTTGAGCAATTCCAGTAGAACAATACGATACCCCACGTGTCCAGAATTGCTACCGAGTGGATCCAGAAAGACTCTTCTGAGTTTAAACACTTCCGCTGGCCACAAAACTCCCCAGACATGAACATTGTTGAGCACATCTGGGATGTTTTGCAACGTGCTGTTCAGAAGAGATCTCCACCCCCTCGTACTCTTACTGATTTATGGACAGCCGTGCAGGATTCATGGTATCGGTTCCCTCCAGCACTACTTCAGACGGTAGTCGAATCCATGCCACGTCCTGTTGCGGCACGTCTTCGCCTCTTCAGTGTACATACTCCTTGCGCTTTCCCTTCTTTGCTTAGGACTGGTTTTCCATCTGAGCTCTTGATACTCATACAGGTGGTTCTCTTTTCTCCAAAGGTCTCTTTAATTTTCCTGTAGGCGGCATCTATCTTACCTCTAGTGATACATGCTTCTACATCCTTACGTTTGTCCTCTAGCCATTCCTACTTAGCCATTTTGCACTTTCAGTCGATCTCATTTTTTAGGCGTTTGTATTCCTTTTCACCTGATTCATTTTTTGTGTTTTTATATTTTCTCATTTTATTAGTTAAATTCGATATCTCTTGTGTTACCCAAGGATTTCTACTAGTCCTTGTCTTTTTACCTACTTGATCGTCTGCGGTCTCCTCTATTTCATCTCTCAAAGCTAACCATTCTTCTATTGTATTCCTTTTCCCAGTTCTTGTCAATCGTTCCCTAACGCTCCCTCCGAAGCTCTCTACAACCTCTGGTTCTTACAGTTTATATATGTCCCATCTCCTTAAATTCCTACCTTCTTCCAGTTTCTTTAGTTTTAATCTATAGTGCATAACCAATAAATTGTGGTCAGTCCACATCTACCCCTGGAAACGTCTTAAAATTTAAAACCTGGTTCTTAATTCTGTGTCTTAGGATTACATAACCAGTCTGAAACCTTCGGTGTCTCCAGGTCTCCTCCACGTATACAACCTTCTTGCATGATTCTTAAACCAAGTGTTAGCGGTGCTCTCTGCAAAATTGTACCACTGGGCTTCCTCCTTAATTCCTTACCCCCAGTCCATATCACCTACTTCTTCTTCTCTTCCTTTTCCTTCTACCTAATTCCAGTCCCCCATGAGTATTAAATTTTCGTCTTATTTAACTATCTGAACGATTTCTTTTATGTCATCATACTTTTCTTCAATCACTTCATCTGTAGAGCTAGTTCGCATATAATTTTGTGCTATTGTGGTAGGCGTGGGCCTCGTGTCTATCTTGGCTACAATAATGCGGTCACCATGCTGTTCGTAGTAGCTTATCGGCATTCCTATTTTTTTAGTCATTATTAAACCTACTGCTGCATTTCCCCTATTTTATTTTGCATTTATAACCTTGTATTCACCTGACCAGACGTCCTGTTCTGCCTGCCACCGAAATTCACTAATTCCCACTATATCTAACTTTAACCTATCCATTTCTCTTTTTGAAGTTTCTAACCTATCTGCACGATTAAGTGATCTGGCATTCCACGCTCCGATCCGTAGAAAGCCAGCTTTGTTTCTCCTAATAACTAAAAGGTTACAACGGCCTTATAACAGCTTCCCAGCCAAATTACAGCTTGCATCCATGTCAGGATAGCTGCAACGTCATGCCGATAAGTATACTCACGGTTCGAAGTTCTTTTTGTATTTCACTCTATTTTTAATTACTGATGTAACAGTACATACGCTCTCAGCCCGTGAATCTACATTTCGTCCCCCCCCCCCCCCCCCCCGCCTCTCCTGCGGTATGCTTAAATTCTTCCCTTGACAGGCAGTGTATGTCATAGAAATGGTCAACGAGGTTTGTGTTGTTAGGGAAGTTGAAGACAGTGACTCGACAGACATCAAAAGTAATAAACAGAAGAGAAAAATGTCCTGGAGTATTTCTGGTAAGCAAATTGAGGTTTCAAACTATGTGTCTAAAATAGAGAGTAAAATTCAGAGTGTATCACCAGGCTTTGCTTGTGGCGATGAGGACTGCTCAGCGAGCAACTGAGAGTTTCATGTTGGGGATTACTGGAAGAGAGGAAAAAAAAACAAAAAAAACAAAACACTGGGGACAGAGAATAGACCAGAGCTGATGACGTAATTTTAATAGCAATGAAAACGGAATAGAGTTGGTTTGGTGATTTAGCAAAAGACTGTAATGCTTGTAAACGCTTATAAGAGGCGTTATCCACCAGTGGATGGCAAACGTCTGGTGCTACTACCGATTATCATTATTATTGACGTCCATACTCTGCCTATACTGTGAACTATGTACAACGTTCACTCCCTTTTGGACATAGCAAATAAAAACAACACTGTAGAAAAACAATGCGCACATCACATTGTTCGAAACATTGTATTGTATGTTACGTGAAAGACCCGTACCTGGTGTAGAGAACGCCAGGTCCGCGTCACACACGGCCTTGACACGTAGAACGTTTCGCAATAGTCACGCATATAACGTGACGAACATCTGTGAAAAAAATTTATCCACGGCAGAACGCTGTTATTTGTGGCGCTCATGCTGCCATTCGTACATCAGTCATCGTATACCCAGTGTCCTCTTGGCCCCGCGCTACTTCACATCGCTGATAAGCGCGTCACACTATGTTTACTAACATGCTGTTTCGCTTCCAACTCTGCCATGCCACTTGAGCGCGCCTCTGCCTACAAGTTCTTATAACTGCGTCAAAACAGCACCATTAGTCGCAGAAGACGGCAACTTGTTGAAATAACTTGCGACTGACCTTCACTCCACGTTCGTTTTACATGTTTCTTAAAGTTGTAGCTGCAGTTTGTTATTTACGTAGCTATGTTTAAAAAAAAAATGAGATGACTTTTTCAGAGTCTGTCAAGGTACACTGAACAGCGAATTGGTGTATATAATTACGATGGTTTCCTTGTAAAAAGTAAAAATCGGCACTCAAGAAATTATTTGTAGAATGTTACGAAATTTTGGTAATTAGTAAGCTTCTCCAAGCGGTACACATAAAACGTGAAAACACCGCTTCAGGCAAACAACTATCTTCGCACTTTAGCATATTTTAAACTATGACATGGGTTTGTTGCTTCTGTATGGGACTACAGATGTCTATATCGGCTAATCAGCTTTATGAGTACGGTATCTTTTCTCTATATATAAAAGGAGTTGTCCTTACTGGCTAACTGACAGACTGACTGACTCATCATCGCCCAGCACAAACAGCTAAGGATGGAAACATGAAATATGTAGACGATGTTGATCTTGTACTATAGGCATCGATTAAGAAGGGGATCTTTCGAAATTCTAACCATAACGGGGTGGAATACAGGATAAAAAGTTTTTTTGAAATTGTATCGCTATTAAGGCAATTTTGAAAATAGAACTACGAAAACTGGTATTTAGTTTCTCTTACAGAAATAGATGAATACATGTTTCAGTATTACTGGAAATTCAACCCTTAAGGGGATGAAATACTGGGTGAAAGCATTTTTTTAAAAATAAATAATTATTATATGTCCTACTTGCGACGGTACCTGATGGTTACTGCTGGTGTAGTTGCTCTTCTAAACAGCATCCCATACGAGCAAACCAGTTGCGTCTTTGCCTATCCTTCCTCATACTTTGGGTACTTGCGTTATGTACGGTTCTGTCTGAAAAGAATAGCGTTATGTAGTCACAGGGTCGAGCTGAGCGCGCCTGCTTTCATGCCCCACAGCTAATTTGCTGCGATTAATAACATGTACTCTGAACCTGCAGTCAAATAGTCTATACATTGGTTAAAATATACAGAAATACAAAATGAAAGCTAAATGAATAATTTAATAACAAAATGGCTCTGAGCACTATGGGACTCAACTGCTGTGGTCATAAGTCCCCTAGAACTTAGAACTACTTAAACCTAACTAACCTAAGGACAGCACACAACACCCAGCCATCACGAGGCAGAGAAAATCCCTGACCCCGCCGGGAATCGAACCCGGGAACCCGGGCGTGGGAAGCGAGAACGCTACCGCACGACCACGAGATGCGGGCTAATAACAAGGACTCTATTCTAAGATATGTAATTTGTGTATAAGACAGAGAATTTGTTGAATAATGTTTATTCAAGAAAGGACATCTCAGATAAAGGGGAAGTGGTCCTACAATATTCAGTTAAAGTACGGACAGAAAATACCCTTATCAGATGCAGTAAAGCTATGTTTGAAACATTATGGGAATGGTAGAAAAATCCCCAAACTAAATAATCATAGGTGATAGGCGAAAACTAATCCCATTTTGTAACCACAATACATGAAATATTCATCAGCTCAAAACAGTTCAGAGTTCAACATGACGATTTAAGAATTATCACACATGATACAAAGAACAGTAACTCATACTCTGTCTATCGTCAGTTACATAATACAAGTAGAAAAAATTTTGAGTCCTACTCTGGAGCACATTCAGACCTCTCGAAACATAAAGTCCCCTTCGAAATTAAAATATGGTAGCGGCCGTTCACAGTTCAGAATCAAACACCCATACTACCGAATCACGCACATTACCACAGGTAGGACTGAGAGACGATCTCCTGAGTTCTTCACTTGAAAAGTCCCGGTCTCCGCTTGACACCCATAGCATGCCGCTACTGTCTGCTTTTCCAATGGCTAAAGACAATCCCCACCAAAAATACAGCGTTTTTACATTCTACAGACATCATTTTGCTTTATCTTGACCACTTCTACAACTAAACTAATATATTATAACAATATTTAAAATGAGAAATGTCATAAACTTATGTTTATGTCAGTGGCTACTTAGACACAGTGAAGCAAAGTTTAAAACCTGTGATTTGGTCATCTATTTTCCCACAATCGTATCAGCTGAGTCATGCTAATTGCCAGTAAATAAGAATATCACACAAATTTTCTCGCATTTATTTCGACAAAATTGGTTTATATAACCGAAGGCTCATGTTTTGACAATGACTTGGGTTCTACTCAAGTCTAATGATTTATTATAGTTGTAACACCTGATAATGGCCTAAGGCCAAAATTTAAGTTGTGAAATTAAACCTGTTACACAGCCAAATTGCGGTTGTATCTTTCAGAAAATCAAATATACTATTCGCTTCCTCTGGAGTAACGATATCAGTAGCTCCAACGTTCTCCCAATTAACCGCATAACTTGAAAAAATTCGTCCCCGTTAAACAAATCCTGTTATTTCCACTGAACCACTACAAATCTTATAACAGTTAACTCCATTGAGATCCACCGATAACTCATAAGATTCGGTACTTAAAACATCTATTACATCCGTCGATACATTATAAACATCACCACCAATAACTCTGCAAACCTCCGTCGGTACAGCATATAAATTTCTGCTATTGCATCACTCCACATTTGAACTTACAGTACATCTGAATTTCACCAAACGCGGATCTAACCCTTTCTCTTTAACATTTTCTCCCGTTGCAGATGTCTCCGCTACTTTATGCTATAAGAATCCGTCTAACACATTTGACATTTATTCTTCAATAGTCCGCAGCTCGTGGTCGTGCGGTAGCATTCTCGCTTCCCACGCCCGGGTTCCCGGGTTCGATTCCCGGTGGGGTCAGGGATTTTCTCTGCCTCGTGATGACTGGGTGTTGTGTGGTGTCCTTAGGTTATTTAGGTTTAAGTAGTTATAAGTTCTAGGGGACTGATGACCATAGATGTTAAGTCCGATAGTGCTCAGAGCCATTTGAACCATTTTATTCTTCAATATCCACTCAAAACTCATGTTTTCATCAACAGACACAAATGTATAAACTACATACGAGATACCTAAATCCTTAGCTTCAATCTTCGCAGCTTCTGCACCTAAAACGTCACCTTTAACTCTCTTTAACAATAAATCACCCGCATACGTCGTTACACACATAAAGGAAAGACAATGGATATTAAGTTTATCTCCATTGTTAAGATCGCGACCACAGAAGCAATTCGTAATGATTATGGATATTAAATGAGCTGCAAATTGCAACGAATAATAACTGTAAGTAATGATGTCGGGCAAATTATCACTGGAAACTGAAATTCGTTTTACAAGTTACCATCGGGTGGTGCGTTGGTATTTATTTATGAGACGAGCCGTCAGCAAAGGCTATTATGGCACCTGGCATGATGCGCGTGCAAAGTTATTACAGCTCCGGAAGGGGTATACATTTCTCCATGGTCCTGGCACGCTATGGATTTGGCATATTTCAAAGATTTAAAAAAAAGTTGCAGTGCATCGTAGCAGTTAAAATTTTAGCTGTGCATTTACTTTGGTGTACTCTTGGAATGTAAAAATTGCAGGGTAGATTCCAACATGTCGTACTATACCATTTCCTTATGAGAATCTAATTCATACGTGTACTAACAAAATATTACATGCCTCAAAATTTTGTGATCTGTCTAAGGTTTATGATTTAGTAAATCATTTCACGCTTGCAAAATGGTTTACGTTTTCTTAATTAACTATATTACAAAAAAATTGGTTCGAATCGTATTTAACTAAAATAATGTTAAAGTGGTATTAAATAATTCAAACTAAGCTGGAAGAGTAGAAAATTGTAATGACTGGGAAAAAATCACAATGTAATCAAATAGCGTTCAGTATTGGATCCTTTCCTATTCCAACTATCATAAGTCCATGACATTCCACTCTACATGAAGCAAGCAGAGTAGGTACCTCTTGCAGATAACACAAGTGTCAGTAAATCCAGTTACACTGCCGGAAATTTAAACTGAAACACGGTGAAGGTGGAATGCAAAAACGCCAGATAGTGTACTACATACATGGGTATGCAAACGATCAGTGTTTCAGCGCAATCGCACGACGTAGGTAGGAGTGACGCCATCTACATTCCGTATATAAGAAAAGACTACGCTGTGGGTTTCTCATTCATGAATCGTATTTGAACGTGGTTTGTTCGTGAGAAGAGCATTTTATGCTTGTTTTATTAAGAAAGCCCCACCTCCAAAATCGAATGGACATAGTGTCGGCCGGGTGCTCAGCGCGTATATAGAGGAAAGTTGTAAATGCACAGTGTAAAGCCGTCGGCACACGGACCGTGCTGTCGAACGTTAACGTTGAGCGTGCCGAGTTCAACGTGCTGCCAAACGCTCAGGAATGGTGCTACTTGTGCATACGGTACGTGGGCCCCAACGTGGTATGCGCAATCGCAACGCACTCCAGCGTCAGTTGGGGGATGTTTCTAGTTCGTAAATCACACTGTGTACTCAACGAGCACGCGTAAAATTCCCACGTTAGCTCTATTAAAACGCACATTTCCTCTATCGTCCACGAAAAGAAAAGCACCATGTCCAGTCAAAAAGGACACAGGCTTATAAAAGTTCCGTTACAAACAGTGCGTTACAAAAGTGGAATACTTCTCCACATAAGATAAACATTATTTCATCATTCCCACATTTTAGTAGAACCCCAAAGTCAGGCTTACTTGATCACTGTTCATACCCAGTTGCAGAATCTTTGCAACATGTGAATTACAAAGCGTAAAAGAAAAAGAAGCAAAATATCTTTATACAAGTAGCGCAAGCTGTCCCGTAGATTAAGCCAATCGAACAAAGTCACCCCACAATAAAAGGTGAACTTGTATTTACATAACATCAAATATTACACTACATATTTCTATGAAACTAAAAATAAAGTATCAGAACCTAATAAAAATGTGAATATTAGGAAAAAAAAACTCAAAGTGTTAAGGTGCGAACCACCGCCCTAATATAGACTCATAAACGGACAGAGCCGGCCGAAGTGGCCGTGCGGTTAAAGGCGCTGCAGTCTGGAACCGCAAGACCGCTACGGTCGCAGGTTCGAATCCTGCCTAGGGCATGGATGTTTGTGATGTCCTTAGGTTAGTTACGTTTAACTAGTTCTAAGTTCTAGGGGACTAATGACCTCAGCAGTTGAGTCCCATAGTGCTCAGAGCCATTTGAACCATAAACGGACAGATACGCTACTCATTACGCTTAACGAACTTCACACCCCGTACATCTATCATATTATGTTACCCCATGCTAAAAATCCTTAATCGTAGATATGTTACTAATTGAAATTTAATTATAAAAAATTGTACCAAGAACAATGCGTTTTGGGTGGATCATCAGTGTGTCGCTGCCTTCAAATAGCCTACTCTCATAATACGCAAGTCACAACAACTCTTTTGCCACGAATATGATGTTTCTCATTATTTTATTGGAACGAATCACACAGTTAACAACGGGTTTTCCAGTGATTCTCAATTTGCTGGTGCTCAGAAACGGCATATACACATATAGGCTTGAAATGAACGCCAATATGGCGCCTCACAACTCTGTACTGAAGGGAGACGGCGTGCATGTGACGTGGGTAGCGTTGTGCCATCTCATTGGTCAACGCTCAGACGCACGCTCAGAATATCTGACATGCCAGATATTGCTCTGCACGTTCGGAAAGACTCCCGAACGTGCTACTCCACGCTGTGGCGTCAGAAACTCGGCACGCTCAACGCTCAACGTTCGGATGCACGGTCCGTGTGCCGACGGCTTAATTATGGGCATCCCGCACGAAGAGGGTATGGGAAGTGCTGCAGTCTGGCAACCAGGACTGAAAACGGTTCCTGTTGTTGATTGACGATAGCAGTGAACAGTTGGAAGCACTGTTTCAAGCAGTGTAGTTACAGCGTCGGATATTGTGTGATTTGGTGTTTGTTCAGAACTGCAAACATTTGGAAGGTATGTGAAATAGTTTTCTTTTCATATCCTTCTGATTAGTTTAAAACAATTTCTCAGAGATATTCGGAATAACGGAAGCCTAAGCTACTTTTAGAAGCACGTTTTACGTTACACACGTTTTTAGGTTAGTCGTGATAGTGGCCATGTTGCTCAAGAATGATTGGTGCAAATATGGGTTGGTGTAAAAATGGGCCCCTACTTAAGGGGCTCCGGAAAGGCTCAAAATCATGAAAAGTTCAATTTTTACTTTTTTGCGTTTTCTGAATCTGCAGACTATAACCTTTTAATAGATATATAATTTATTCAATTCCGAAGACTACAACTATTTTTAAATTTTTTTTTGAAATGTGTTTTACATGTGCGTGACCCACTGTGGCGCTGTTAAACTGCTGTCAAATGGTGTTATTATTAACGTCCGTGTTCATCAGGTACATTTTAGTGATGTGAGATAAAGTATGTGTTGTGGCTAACCTGTGATGGTTCAATATATATCGCTGGTGTGATTGTCGATTGTTTCATGTTTATTTACTCTGTCGTTATCTCGAAAATATTCGTAATTAATTCTGTTTCTTGAGTCTCTGTTTTGTTGAAGTATAATAATGAGTAAAAGTAAAGTTATTAGAAATCCTCTGAAGGCCTTTAAGAAAAGGAGAAATGTTGGAAAGCCAAAGGTATTTGTTATTATTGTAAACAATAAAGACGATAGCCAAGTGAGTGAACCTAACCTCTCAAGTACACCTGCCCATAGCAGTCAAAGTGGGAAAGAAAATACTTCACAGAAGAAGCTTGGTTCAATGAGTGAAAACTATGAATGTTTTATGGGCGAATCGGATGTGAATGAAATATTTGATCTGTCGGTTCTCAAAGGAATTTTTTCAAACTGTGTAAGATGTATTCATTGTAGTGAAGTTGGTCTGGAACTCTCCATAATAAAGCACGTAGGACTTGCTAGTGAAATACAACTGAAATGTGACAAGCGTTCATACATGACCACCTTTTGGAGCAGTGTTGCAGTAACTGCAACTGAAGAAAATGGTAGCAAAATCTACGAACACAACAACGAGCGATGCTTGCTTTAGACAAGAAACGCCTTCGGGCTGCAGACAGGGCTGTGAAGAGTCTAGAAATACTAGCAACAGTAAACAGGAGGAAGAACAAGAGGAAGCTGGAGGAGGAGTTTGCAGAGGATGAAGATAATTCATCCTATGGACCTGGAATGCACTAAAAAGTTAATCCAATCTTTGTCGCTCGATTCCCAAAACTTTTATTTTCTCATACTAATTACATGTTTTCTAAGGATCTTCCAAACATATTTGTTTCAAACTTTCAGTAAATGTTACACAGTACCTTCTGCATAATTTAACACAGCCTTTTTCTTTTTCCAAAAAACTGTATATTTTTGAATATATAAATAAAAAATTGCAAAAAAATGTTGTGAATTTTCATTACAATTGAAAAAAAATCATCTTTAATAACTGAACTAAAATTTTGTAAAATCCCTGTGTTAAGTTGTAGCCCATATTCCAATAAATAATCTGTAAAAAGTTCAACTTCCTACCTCAAATACTTTGTGAGGAAAGATGTAATTTATAAGCGTTATTTTAACATTGCAAGTATAGGGCGTTCCGGAACCCCTTAAGGAGGCCCCATAATTGCTCCGTCTCTTCTCTTAAACAATGTAAAACATTTAAATAGTTTTACGGGGATATGGTTAGTCGAATTTTGTTTAAAGTTCATATATACAACTCACACAGCAACAAACAAACGGACAGAATTTTCAAATTACGATATAGACCTTAGTGCTTTTGTTCGTCCTTGCAGAATGTCGAGAACGAAGAAGCGCTATGAATGTAAGAACCAGAGGTATCAGTGGGATAAATATCAGATGGTACATGCCGTAGCAGCTGTGAATGCAAAGGACGCTTCTGTGAAAGGTGCCGCAAGAACATTCGGAGTGTCTCGTACCACTTTGCAGAGATTTCTTAAACTTGATAAAATCCATGAGTAAGTGGTTCAAGATATAAAGCTTGGAAGGAAATTGAATTTAAATGCGGACGTCGAAAAACAGCTAGTTTCTTATCTCCTTGAGATGGAGCAAAAATTCTTTGGGTGCACTTTGGCGGATCTGAGAAGAATGGCAATTTTACTTGGCCATAGAAATAGTTTGACAACCTCTTCCAAAGGAGGAGAAGCGGGACGAACTTGGGCTGACCTTTTTCTTGATAGACACGAGGATCAGCTGTCAATTCGCAAATCTTGTGGAACTTCATACGCCGAAGCCTTAGGCTTCAATAAAGAGAATTTGATCGTTTTCTGTGATTTATTGGCAGACGCTTTCAACAAACATTCATATCCAGCAGACAGTGTATAACGCCGATGAGTCAGGTCTATCCACTGTCCACAGCAAAATTAGAAAAGTGATAGGGATGAAAGAAAAGAAACAAACTGCAGCTCTAACGTCTGCAGAAAGAGTGGCTACAATCACAGTTGTCGCTTCGGGACATTACGTCCCCCAGATGATAATTTTCCCTCGAACCAACATGTCCCAAGCTCTAATGAGAGGCTGCCTCCCTGGTGCTGTTGGTACAGCTCATCCTTCAGGATGGATTCGGAACAATTTTTTCACCTAATGGTTCGTTCACTTAATTAAGAAAACATGTCCGACTGAACAAAGGCCTGTTGTCCTCATCCTGATTGGTCATTATAGCCACGTTAGAAATCCAGATGTGACTGACTTGGCGAAAGAACACCATGTCACTATCATCTCACTTCCTCCACATTGCATCCACAAACTGCAGCCTCTGTATATGACGTTCATGGGATCTCTGAAAACTTACTAAAGCGAAGCAGTGAGAGTATGGTTGCATCACAATTGGCGTCCTCTCACATCTTACGACGTTATGGAGGTTTTTGGCCAAGCCTACCTTACTCAGTCAGGTCAGATAGCAATAAACGGATTCGAAGTAACTGGGTTATATCCTATGAACCGTTACATCTTCACCGACGATGATTTCATAGCTGCTGAGTTGGTTGAGGGAAAAACTTGCTCCGCAGTGGAACATAGACCTAACGTTTCTGAATCACATGCTCCTCTACTTGCTATCTCTGGACCATAGATACCATCTGCTTCTTCTTCGAGTTATCTTGATGTACAGTCACATCAAGCTCTAGCTATGCCAGTTGACGAAGTCATTGAAACACCAAGAAGTTCTCCAGGGACTTTAACAAATGCAGTGTCATCATTCGACGTATATCCTGTCCCCAACATTAAGAAGAGAACCAGAACGCGAGGACGAAAAGCAGCAACCGCCTGCCACATCACTGGAACGCCATACAAAGATCAGTTGATAAAGTCGCTTGACACAAGTGCTGTCAAGAAGAGGTCGTTTGAGTTTCTCTGGGGTTAGAAGCAGCCCTGCTGACAGAGGCGCAAAATCCAAACGCCCTCAAAAAAAAGAAAATTTGTTCCACAAAACTATCTGATTCATCATCGAACTCTTCAGGCTCCTACAGTCCTCAGCTTGAGGACAGCGATAATGACCTTGATGTGAACGACGGGGATGCACCAGACTCAAGCGATGCAAGTTGCATCTTTTGTGATGAAAAGTTCTCTCAAGACAGGAGAGGAGAGGTGTGGATTAAATGCGATATGTGCCAAATGTTGGCACACTTAGATTGTGATGCCGCTGAAGGAGCTACTTACTTTTGCGACTATTGCAAATAATTTCATATTTCATGCATAAATGTACATAAGTTGCTTTTTGTTGATTAATCTACCACTTTGTCTTGTTTTGACCCATTTCATCAAAATATTTCGAAAGATTTCTTGCTCCTTTTTGTGGAAACCAGTATTTGCACTGCCTTTTTTTTTAAGTTCCATTTTACAAACTTTTGTAAATCTCTGTTTTCGAATCTAAATGATAGACACTAATCGCTATTTCGCCTCTCATCATTTCTTAAACATGTTATAGTTGTTAATGAAGGCATAAAGTCTAAAATTTTTATGAAGGAAGCTACCTTTAAGTCGTAAACAAAAGCGGGTGTCCATATTTACACCTTTTCCTCTACGTGCTGTGCGGCGCGCCGCAGTGTATCTGACTGTAAACAAGTGTTACTGTACGTGTATATCACGTTCCTTACGAAGCCACGGAACTTGTAAGTAGTAATACTTCTTGCTCATCATCTCTGTGGGTCGTTCATACAGCGAAGGTTCCGCTTTTTAATTGTAAATTATGTCCTTGGATTCGATCAGGCAAAATGCTTTGGATTCACCTTTCACAAGACTACAAGAGTTGTGCAACCTCCAGAATTGGGAAGTCATGACTAGTTGTATGAAAATTTTGGTATTTACGGTGATAATGCTAAGTTCATACAAAACTATAATAAGAAATACTGTGGTTTTGTTTTTGCTAAATTGCATAGTTCTGTTATATTAGAAAGGATATTAATGAAATCAAGGACAAATTTGAATTCCTCCATCGTGATGATTCTGTCAGTATGGCTGAAATAAGCAACGCTAAAAATGAATTGAAAACTGTCAGGGCACTCAATCTTCCCTCAGAGCAACAAGACACGGACTTGATAGAAGTACTTTCAGAATATCGATAGGTGAAAAGTATCGAATTCGAAAAGTGGTCTAATAGATACAATATTCAGTGATACAACGAGAATTGATCTGTATGAATAATTGTTACGGTCGATATCCTGTCCCACATCCTTGTAGGCGGTTCGGAGGCACACGTAATATACTGTACCACTACAGGAGAAGTGCCACAAGTCAATAAGCGGTAACTTTTAGTTTTTGTCACCGAAAAATGCTTGTGAAGTGTCCAAAAATGCACGAAAAGAGCCACAGCTCTATCTCGCAATTTTTCCGCTTCAGCATTAATGTGTCACTTATGTTGAAGGCTACTTTTCGATGAGCCACGGAAGAACAGTGTCGCTTCAGAGTTTCTACTGACAGGTGTGCATGAGCCATTCACGAAGAGCTGCACGGTCTTCGTTGTGAAACTTTTCATGTAAAAGGTAAGTTAAATGTAACTGCAAATTCCGGCCGCTGTGACCGAGCGCTTCTAGGCGGTTCAGTCCGGAACCGCGCGCGGCTGTTACGGTCGCAGGTTCGAATCCTGCCTCGGGCATGGATGTGTGTGTGATGTCCTTAGGTTAGTTAGAGGACTGATGACCTCAGATGTTAAGTCCCATAGTGCTTAGAGCCGTTTGAACCGTTTTGTAACTGCAAATATTGTTCATTATTACAATGTCAGTTTTTATAAAATGTGTCTTACAATACAATGTCCTTCGCACATGCATGCATGTCTGACGGAACGGACACTGTTTTGATGATTACAGCTTTTGTTAATATTACGAAATTACATGCGTTGCAGCTTACAAGAAAAAAAAGACATTTCTGCTACAAAAAGAATTCATACTGAATCCCTTTTCTCGGCGAAAAGTATTCCTATATTATATAAGCCCATTTATGATTCTATGTTTTTGTAAAGTATGTACCTTAAATTGTACCTAAATGACTTTTTTTATTAATTTGTATTAATTTTCATAAATAACAATTTTGTATTTTGCATTTTTCTAATACAATAATTCCAACTTCCCCTTCATTTTTTGTTGTAACCTAAGTACTAATTTTATCTGTAGGGGTTCGAATGTCATATAATATTACAATAAGTGAAACAAATATACATTATCTGGGGTGGAAAAGTTGCAAAAGCATTACAAGAAGGGTCATAGCAAAAACAAAATGGTTTTTAGAAAATCAAGAAAAGTGACACATTTCAAAAAATTAATTTCCATCCTTGAATAAGAGGCCATCAACTAATGAATTACACGAGGAATCAGACTAAGAATTAAAGGATGTTATGTATACAAAACCAGTTTGGAACTGCCTTCCAGGAAAACAGCTACTCACGGAAAAACCGTTCTGTGAACACTGTGGCTTGACCGACGCAGCACTGCACCGAGTAGTCGGTTGTTCAAGAATCCTAGGCTTATGGAAGTGGATTAAATTTAAATGTGCAATGCTGTTAACAATGGCATTGGCTGAAATTTACAGGAAGAAGACAATGAATACGGATTGCGAAAGACATTCCCGACTTCTAGGACGAGAACAATTACGTGGCTTATATATTTCTATATAAACTACATCATCAATGATGGAGGTGAATCTGCAACTGAATGCAAACTGTGCTTGAACCCAGAAAAGGATAAAATTGTCAGCAGCAACGGGGAAAAATCTGCCCCATCCATTCACTTACTATAAAAAAAAAAACAAAAAAAAACAAGGATATTTTAAAACAGAAAACACAAGAACTAACATTTAAGACAAAACTTCGAGTTTAGGTAGAATTACAGTTTAGTTAGATCATTTTAAATATTATAAAATCACATTTTTAATTCTTCGAAGATGCACCAAATTAAATAACAACAATCTGTTTAAAAGAAGAAAGTTTTAGTTTTAAGAAGCAATATTAGTTTTTTGTTAATTTTACACAAGAAGAATTAATTGGTCACTTAAGGAAAATTGAATACAGTTGATGCAACTGAGCTACTTTATCGAGTGGTAGCGACTCCAGATCGGATAACTCTACAACCCACGGGAGAGCGGAATGCTGACCACACGCCCTTCCAAATTGACGTCATTGGCCGACGTATGACACGGCGGTCGGTTGGGACCGACAGGTCCGTCTGTGGCCAGAAAGACGGGGCGTTTTTCTTGTAAGAAGGAGAAAAGTCAACCAGAAAATTTTGATATTCAGCAGCAGCAAGATCGTAGCCTATTAAGACTGCGGCTTCTCGTTCCGCGATATTGCTGCTTGCGTCGGTCGAGATCCCATGATTGTCATATGAAAATGTAATGGTTGGTTTCGGAAAGACCAAACGCAATGCCATGCACGACCTCAAAGGCCACAAGCGACTAGCGCGCGAGAGGACAGGCGTACCAGTCGTGCGGCCCTGCAGAATCGTGTAACCACGTCACGTAGCTTGAGTCAGGAAATGGATTTGTTTGCAGCAAGAGAAATATCCACACATACAGTCTGACGACGTCCGCTGCACCACTGTCGGCACGACTTGCCACGCGGGGTAGCCGTGCGGTCTTAGGCGCCTTGCCACGGTATGCGCGGTTCCCCCCGTCGGAGGTTCGAGTCCTCCCTTGGGCATGGGTGTGTGTGATGTCCTAAGTGTAAGTTTTAAGTTAGATTAAGTAGTGTGTAAACCTAGGGACCGATGACCTCCGCAGTTTCATCCCATAGAACATACCACAAATTTCAAATTTCCAATTTGTTGGCACGACAACGATTACTGCAAATTCCTTTGACAAGGCAGTACAGAGGCACGCCGAAAACTCTGGACAAAGGCCTGACAAAATATCGTCAGACGACTCGTGGTTCAGCATGCAGCGTCACAATGGACGTATCAGTATGTGGAGGCTCCGAGGAGAACGATCGTTTCCAGACTGCATTCGTCATCATTATAGGGGTCCAGCACATGGCATGATCACCTCTGGTTCGCATAACCGGTACAGTTGGACAACAACCATTACATTTCGTACCAGTTAAGCCTGATAGATATGTCCTGTCTTTGATTTTTCCCTGACATTACCTTCCGACAAGATACGACGAGACTGTAAGCTGCCCGTGTTGTCCTGACCTACCTCGATACAGAGGATTTTGACTTTTGTCTTGGCCAGCACGTTCTCCACATCTTTTAGCCACTGAAGTTATCTGTTTGTGTTTTTCCGAAAGAGTAGCGCGCCATCATTTGCCAGACACTATGACACAGAATGATATGCCCGTATCTCGCATTCAAGCAGTCATTGTTGCTTCTGTAGGTGGCCGCTCTGTGTACTAAATTTCGCAGCCTTTATGTCCCCAAATTACCTTCAGATTTAATCACATATTATTCTGTTACACTGTATACACACAACAAGTAACATTTCATTATTATTTCCTGATGTTGCAGTTTCAATGGCCAGCAGTGTGGATAGACAGGAAAAGATAATTTTCGTGATATTAGTATTCAGAGAATTAATAAGTGATTAACAGAATTTTTTTCTTGATATGGTGCCGCGCCAAACTGTAAAATACCTATCACGGAATAAAACCGATCGGTCACGGAGTGGTCTTCTTCTGGGTGTACTCATAAACCATTGATATTATTGGTTTTGTGTTGTGGAAGGAGTGGGAAATGTTATCAGATAGGCTTCGTGTGGCATCTGCTGTTGTGTATTGCCCTGACAGTCATCGGCCAACAGTGTGTAGATTGAAACTTCCTGGCAGATTAAAACCGAGACTCGAGTCTCGGTTCGGCACAGAGTTTTAATCCGCCAGGAAGTTTCGTATCAGCACACGCTCCGCTACAGACTGAAAACCTCATTCTGGAGTGTGTAGATTCCTGTTCGCCACATACGGGGCATGATTCAAACAGCGCATTTTGTCGCTGGTAAAGCTAATAATTCTAGGTATTAGTGCGGCCTATTGGCCTCTGATGATTGGCAGCCAGGATAGTGCATACTTATAGCCATCACCTCTATTCATATAGTTAGTTTCCGATTTAATTTCGATGGTCTGTCTGATCTTTCGCTTCACCATCTATCACTGCCTGGCAAGTACGCAAGTTTCCCTGAATTTTATTTCCTTGTCTCAGTCTTTCTATTGTTAGGCCAAAGCAGATTTGTTGCCCTTCCCAAAAAAATTTTAGTACTCATGCTCCCGGTTGCGTGTTGCTACTGACATGCCCGTTTCGCCTGCGTAGTCTCCTCCACACTCAAAGTGCATTCTGCACGTGGCCGCAGTGTGCAGAGCATTTGCGTTGTCCTTGGTGGAACTTAACACATCCTGGATCTTACTGATGCCTCAGAAGACTGGCTGACGGTTACACGCTTGCACCATCGTGGCTGCCAGCAATCAGAGACCAAATAGCTCACAAACAACCTGAGGCGCGAGAGTTACCAGCGAGAAACTGCAGTTCGGCGAGCCGTGTACCGCACGAGGAAAGCATCTCCGCTCATGACCGCTCATGGCTGCCAACGGCAGTTCATGATGTCTTAGGCAACAGCAGCTCTCCACTTTTCCCAGGGCAAGAAATAGTATAAAAAAGTTTCTCACTCCTTCCACCACAGAAGGCCAATAACATAAACGCCTTTTAAAATTGTGACGCAATATCGTGCTCAGTAGAGGCGTTATGATCAAATCTCCCAGGAGAAATGGTCAATATTCAGAGATATGACAGGAGGAAAGCAAAAACGTGTGGTAAACATGAGTACTAAAATAAGTACCTTAAGAATTACGAGCACTTCACCTTCGATTCTGTCAAACATTCTCTTCTCCTGCAAGCTCTTTGCTTTCCATATTTTGACAGGAGGTGGTATGGACCAAAATAAGAAACACACTGTGTACTAAACATGGGCTCTAAAATGAATATCGTAGGAGCTATAGGCACTTGTTCAGTAGAAGTATCGCAGTAATAAAAACGAACAAGTGCTGTTAGCTCTGGAGGTACGCAGTTTAGAGCCCATGTTTGCTGGACATTTTCTTATTGATTTGGTCAATCCTATCATCTTTCAAAATATGGAACGCAAAGAGCTTGAAGTAGAAGAGATTTGTTTCACAATATAGAAGATAAAGAAGTGCAAATAGCTCTTAATGTATGCAATTTAGAACCTATGTTTACTAGATAATTTTTTTCTCGTTTAGGTCCATAATACCTCTTCTAAAATATGGGAAGCAAGGAGGTTGCGGTAGAAGGGATTTTTTTCATAATAGCGAAGATGAATATGTGCTCACAGCTCTTAAGGAATACGTGTTAGAGCGCATGTTTACTAGACTTTTTTTGCTCCAAATGATCGTTCCTGAATGTTGTCCATTCCCTGTTGGACACCTTGTATAATTAAGCCTGGTAATGAAGTACGCCAATAATCAACAGCAAAGTTACTGCAACTGTAGCTGAAATGTAGGTTTAAGTCAGTGTCAGTTATTTTACAATATGACACGGCACATACACAGTAAACGTTTACGTTAACTAACCCTGGCCGTGGAAACAGAGGTAGGTATATAATAGACGGTAGTCTACTAATGGTCCCTCCCGTAATGCTGGAAAAATACATTGTATTCAATTCTGTCAACAGACAGTATCGAACAAAGAATTAACGTAGAATATGAATGGGGGACAGTGTATAGGGCTCGAAGCTCAAAATTTTTAGGTGCACATTTGGATCAAACTTTGGGAATGAAGAAATACGTTATCGAGCTTCTCAGCCAACCAAGTACAGCAACGTTTGCTTTTCGCGTAATTTTTACTTCCAGAAACAAAAAATTAACTTCTTAATATATTTTGCTTACTTCCACTCATTAATGTCGAACGAAATGATTTTATGGGGTAACTCATCACTTACTAAGAAAGTGTTGATTGCACACGAGTAGATAGTGCAAATTATATATTTAGTTCACCGACAGTCATCTTTTAGGCACGTATTCAAGGGGTTAGTCGTTATAGCTGACATTCACAAAATAAATATTCGCCAACGTAGGTCGTCATTTGAGAAGAATAGT
Organism: Schistocerca americana; assembly: GCF_021461395.2. Taxonomy (NCBI): domain Eukaryota; kingdom Metazoa; phylum Arthropoda; class Insecta; order Orthoptera; family Acrididae; genus Schistocerca; species Schistocerca americana. The sequence goes on from NC_060130.1 coordinate 720,867,471, forward strand.
AGGATCTAGAGCTGCATCACTAGAAGGAAAAAGTGACTTTTCTTACTAACTACTAAAGCAATCTGTTTGTTAGAAACTCATATTTGACACATATGTAAGTGAACGTTGGTAGCATGTATAGTAAAGCATACAAATAGAATTCCTCTATCGCTAAATATGTGTTTCTCTTGTAATATGAGTACTGACAAAGAATAATAAGTACACTTATATTAAATTTAAGACAATGTGTTATTTAATGGTCTGTAATTGGCACACATGTAGCCGTAAACATGAACAAAACTTGTATACATAGCCGTTAAAGTGACTTGTTCCATATCAGAAATAGTGTAAATGTTCTGTTGATATTAGAGTGAATACTTTCACACCTTCCTTCTATTTTAAGAATGCTGTACGTATTGGTCGCTCCTTGTTCAGTCCTAATCTCTGAATTTTCTTTCTCGATTACCTACGTTAGCTAAAGTCACAGTCAATTTCGTGCTATTCATCATTTGATTTGAAGCTATCGCAGTAGCCGTGTTTGCAGACAAAATTACTGAATTCCATGTCTGCTGGTTATACAAACAACTGTTTTCTTTTTATAAATACAACCATGTCTCAGAACTTTCTGCCATCGTTAGCATGTACTGTTATTCAGTTCTGTAAAATGTAATAACGCTTTAAGTAATAATTATTCTAAAGAAATTAGAAAAAAATTGTTGTTTGTCCTTATTACCTTAATTTTTTCCTACACTGTTGTGTTGGATTATGTAGGACCCTCTGTCGATCACTTTATATTGGTATCTTGTCGTCTGCAATTAAATGAAGTTATTGTGAGTTCTGTTGACGAGTTGTCTATAAACGTAATTTTCTTGTGCGAAAACATTTCGCGACTATATTTTGCGATTACTCACAGTTAGTTTCGAAATATCCATTCTCATCCACATTCTCATCCATAGTTGATATACTCACACAGGCACAATACCTGGTTTTGCAGAACTTCATTCGAAAGTTGTACTTTTTCTCACTGCAAAACACAGTGTTTATGTATTCTGCTCTGTGCCCAACCCTTGTCGATGTCTGCTTGTTCTCATGCCAGTTTGGAGCCAAATTTGAAATATGTCTACTTTCTGTCACCCTCAAGTACGCACGAGTTTATTTTTTGTGTGTGTTTGTGTGTGGGGTGGTGGGGATGGGGGGGGGGAGTGTAGGAGAAGGGGGATTTATTTGTTTGTGTCGTCTTTATGTACAGTTCCGCTAACGTGTAGAATATTGTGGCGTTGAGTAGTGTAGTGTAGACGTTCACAATTTGTTTTGCAGCTGTTAATGCCTTATGTATGTGAAAGTTTTCTTCCGTTGTAGATTTATAGCAGGCCTCTAGGCTGTGGATGCATTTTGATATTTTTAGTTGATCTTCTATTTAAGCTGGATGTCTGTTGCGGGCCATTAAGTGATCATCAATGTGCTATTGGAGTTGTTACTTTATGGAGGTCTGAGGTATTCTGAATATCTTGTTTTAAAGTTACTGCATGGTTTCCCTATTTATACTGACTGACAAGAGTTGTACGTAAATTCATCTGTTAAACCTGGGTATAATTGTATAGGCTTCCACGGCCAGAGTCAGTTGGCATGAAAGTTTTCTGGTTATGGTACCGTTTCATATTGTAAAATACTGTCACTCATGAAACCAACGTTTCATCCACAGTTACAGCGGCCAAAATGTTGATTTCGTCAAAAATAATTTTTTTCCATATAACATTGTACCATACCCGGGAAATTTTCATGTTATCTGTGGGTGTTTCCCGTGTTTTAAATTTTTTTGCATTGTTTTTTATGTTCTGTATCCATATAGAAATCCCTGTTTCTTTAAAATATTGCGATTCTTGTGAGCTATTGTATTATTGTAGATACGTAAGTGCCATTCTGTGTGTGGGTTCTTGTACTATTAAGTCTTGTGTCTGGTCATTGTTGTCTCTTACATTCTGTGTTGCTGTGCAAGGGCTTGTCAGTATTTCGCCTGTTCATTCTCTCTCTGTTTACATATATTTTCGTTTAGTTTATATTTCATATGTGTGTCATAACCATTCTCCAGCCATATCTGTTTTATTGTATTTACCTCCTGTGTGTAGTTCTGTTTGCTAATAGGTATTCTGTTTAATCTGTGGACGATGAATATCATGCTTGCTTGTTTGTATGACAGTGGGTGGTTTCAGTGAATAGTGGTGCTTGTCGATGTGGGTTTCTTGTATGCTGGGATATCATATGTTTCGTTAATTTTGTGGTGTGAGGTCTCGATAATTTAGTATGCTCTCTGATTCTGATTCTAATGTCAAATGAATTTTTGGGAGGAGAATGCTATTTCATTGTATAGCTGTTTTTAATTGTAAGTTTTCGTCAGTTAGGCATATTATGTCATCCTCATAATGGTACCAGTATACAACTTTTCATTTTTTTTGTTTTATTGTGTGTCTTGCACTCTACGCTTTTCAAGAATATGTTGGTTAAGACACCACTAATTGATTATCCCGCTGGCAGTCCTTCACGTTGGGAGTAAAATTCTGTGTTTTATACAAAGTAATTTTGCGTTCTTATAGACCTGTGTACGGTTGCTATTTCATCAGCTTGCGAGTCTGGCGTGTTGCCTTGTTGTTGTAGCCATTCTATGTTGACTACTTCGTCAACTTGAAAGCAAGTGAACACTGATGCGACATCAAATGATATAAGGCCTACTACGTCTGGAACGTCTATGTTTTCGATCGTGTCTATTAATTCGCTTGAGTTTTCTAGGTTTCTGGTGTTTTCAGAACCGTATATTTTCTTTTGTAATATGTTTCTGTTTTGAGCTAGTCGACAGGATGGAGCATTTCTCAAGTTAAAGACTGATCTTAGGGAAATATTTTTGTGTGCTTTTGGTAGGGAATTTGGAATAGGCGCCTTTAGATTTTTCTACGTCATTCTTTTTATAACGTCTTTTGCAGATGTATTTTTAATGTTTTCCAGGGTTTGTTGAGTGTTTCTCTGGTACCTTTCCGTTTGGTCACTGGTTATTCTGGTGGTATTATTGACCTCCAGAAAATCTACCGTTTGTCTATGTACTCCTTTTCATTCACCATCACTGTTTTGTTGAAATGGTGTCGTGTTGTTTTATTTTTTGTTGTAGCTTCCTGGATTTAACTCCTCTAGCTGCTCTCCTATTAGAAATTATGATAGAATTGTCTGTTTTGTTTATTTGTGTTTTTTCTGCAGCTACTAATTCTCTTGTCAAGTTTGCATTAAAGTTTTGATATGCTGAGTCTTTCTTGTTCCTATATAATCTGTTCTGATTCTGTTACAATGTCTTCTGTTGGTTTGTGTGATATGTGTGTTTCAAAGTTGTGTTCCAAACCTTGATCAAGTAGACAGCTTTCTTTTTTCGAGCGATTTGTGTCAGGTTGGTGATTAGGACATGGAAATATATGTTTTACTCAGTTGGTTGTTTGTAGTGGGTAGTCTTGTACTGATTGTGATTCTGTCGAGTTTTTTGCCTCATTTTTACTGTTTTTTCTGCTTCATCTCTTGTATGTGTTTCTTTCTGTTTCTGTTACTTCCTTGAAGAGATCTGATATTTTGATTTTATTGGCCAATTTTTCCTGTATTTTTTAAAGTTCAGCGTCGAGAAACAGCACATCTGTAGTTTCGTTCTAAGGCGCTGCAGTCATGGACTGTGCGGCTGGTCCCGGCGGAGGTTCGAGTCCTCCCTCGGGCATGGGTGTGTGTGTTTGTCCTTAGGATAATTTAGGTTAAGTAGAGTGTAAGCTTAGGGACTGATGACCTTAACAGTTAAGTCCCATAAGATTTCACACACATTTTTTTTTTTTTTTTTTTTTTTTTTTGGAATTTCTTATTTGAATGACATAACCTCCAGCTTTTTAATTTTATTGCTGCCAATGACTTGCTGATCATGTAGTTTTTAATATACTCTGGAATTACATTAAAATGTATGTTGAAGACAAACGTATGAAGATTCATTAAGGTGTTCATGTACATACTGCACAGAATGCTGGGGAATGCCTGGCTACTCAAATTTAGTGAATTACTTGCATTTGATATCTCAAAAATCATTGAATTCGTAAAACTAGTTAATAGTTTATAACTTTCTGGTGCGTAGCCATTCCGGTATTTCTTTCATTGAGGTGAGGTTGGTATATCTCCATTGTTGTCTTGCTTAAGGATCATGGTTGAAATTCTGGAGGGGACTTTATTTATTTGTGTATTAGGAGGGGATAGAATTCTAGTGTGTACAAGAGACTTGAGAAATTTTATTTTAGGTTGATTAGTTTTTTTATTTGTACGTTACCAGTTGTGTTAGAGCATGCCGAAGTTTAGCAGGGCGAGAGCCAGAAATTTAGCAAGAATAAACGAGGTCAAGAGAAAGCTTTCAGGCAATTTAGGAACAACAGACAGTGGTTCAGATATGGAGGTACAAGAAGAGAATGTTCAGAAACTAGATATTAGCGAGCTGTGGGGAACAGCATGGCAAAACGAAAATGATATGGGGCACAAGCAATGTGAGGAAGAAATTAATGATGAAGTGCCTGTAGCAGAGTTTAGGAGGGAAGATAAGAATGGAACTTGCGTGTAACCGAGAACTGAGGAATAAGAGGCCATGAAAGTGCAGCAGAGTGATGCCACACGTCAGTCAATACCTCAACCATGTGCAGTATTCGACTTGCAGAGCTCTATAACTGCATGATTTAAAAAAAGAAACGAGAAATTGCATGCCAAACGAGCAAAGAAAAACGAAAAACTATTAAAGAAAGGTAAAGAGCGTGCAAAAAAAAAGCGAATAGGATGTAATTATTTGTATCAACAGGGGAAAGTGGTGTTTTTAACTCATACGCCCAAGTAATATAGGGATTGCTTGTCAATGACAAATAATTCAGATACTTTTGGGCACGAACAACTTTGTGATTACCTGAGAGCATTATGATGTTGAAGCAACGCGAAGCTGACGCGATGCAGCGTTGACGTGACATCTTAGCGTGACATGACCATAACATGACACGATGCTGAGGCGGCATCGAGACCAGTGGGATGAAACTCGCATAATTGTATAAAAAGCGTAAAAGTGTGAAAATATAGAAAAATACAAAAAATTAGAGTACTTACATGTCTGTGTGGTTGTGGCCTCTGCCGGTCACTCGAATTATGAAAATCGCGTAATATCAAATTTAATCTTTTATTAACAAACGCGGACACCCAGTATATTGAGTGCCATAACTCAGTAAAAATAACTTGTTATTAACAAATAGATCCATCCTGATGTTCTCCCTATGGTGCCCAATTACAGAATGAACCCATCCACTCACATGCTACAGTTATAAAAGATATGGAGGAGGAAGGGTGCTTGAATCTTATTGGTCCAGGTGGGAGGGGAGGGAAAGGAATGGGGGTGACTTTCATCAGTTCCCCAAGGGGGAGGGAGTGAGGTGACCTTAAATATGTGTAGCACAAGTGTGTAACCTGAAACCAGCAGTGACCCTGAAATAAGATCGTTATCTGTTTATCTGTTAGGACGTTATCATATCGTTGCCTATCTCCCTTGCCCCTGGGCTTGTATCCACCCTCCTACCCTAGTGATGGTCTTTCACAATAACTAAGGCTAATAAAACAATATTTATAATTATAAACTGCGCTGATGGCCACGAAAGCTTTACAAACATTTATTGCTATAAGATGTGCTGATAGCCTACAAAAAATGCCTAAACACAAACGTGTGTGTAATTACAAACAGTGCTGATAGCCACGAAAACTTTAGAGATTATACACACATGCGCATTCATAATGGTAAGCATACTGGATGATCGAAGGTTAATAATAAAATATTGTTGTGTTACTTCACCACATGGGGCACGTCCCTGACCAAACAAGTTTACCATGTTGTGTAAATGCTCAGAAAGAAAGGTACGGCACTACTGAACCATATTATCACACAAAACTGGGACATCCCTTGAGATTCCATGCTGCTCCTTAGATTACTCCCAGCACCCTTGCCACTCTCGATGGTCTGCACGTCATCCAGATAGTTCAGCTCCAAATAAGTGACCATAGCATCAGTTCTTCTTGGAGATATACGAAACAGAATAAAGCAGATCACTATAGACACAAAGAAAATCATAAACACAAAAAGAATACCTTTTACACTATCATCGCTAACTAGTTATCCTAAGGGTCTTAATTGTTTTAAATAGAAGGAAAATCTTACCTCCTCCTGGACACAACTTCCTCACCTTCTTGCTTTACTATTCTTCCAGAATTTATCCAAGGTGTACCTCTCCGTTTCCTTCTATGGCATACCGGACATGTTTTCTTGAATATTCCCTCGGCTGGCATGTTCTGTGACTCCTTCCTTCATGCTCTCAGTGTCCTCTTAGCACCTGTATTTAACCAATGGACGTGATGCTTGCTTAAACAGACAAAATTCACTTTCAAGGGACATAATTAGTTCATTAAAATATAACTGTCTTAAAAAGTGATTTTAAGTTAAACTAATCTTTATGGCGAAAGATTTGCGTTACTCTTTTCTCCTAGGTTATTAGAAATTTTCCGTTTCTGCCTATTTCCTCTTCTCTTCATCTAAGCACAATCTCAGCTTGCCATTTGCTCATTCTGAGTTTTAAAGAAATTGCATAAAGTAACTCAACCTTTATGTGGTCCTAACATGTATTAGCTGTCGACATAGACCTCTTCACGCCGTTCATTTTTCCTCACTTTAACAAAAACTTCTTATCCCAATGTATGATGAATTGTGAATATCTCAGGCAGTAGCCATACATATTAATGATGCAGAAACTTTTGCCTCTTTAACAACTCAAAAAAATTCACCGAACACAACGACGACGTAGACCAACCCATTTGTCTACCTAAAAATACACCACCACTATCCCGAAGATATCCACAACGAAACATTCTGGACTCCTATTGCGCCCGCATCTCGTGGTCGTGCGGTAGCGGTCTCGCTTCCCACGCCCGGGTTCCCGGGTTCGATTCCCGGCGGGGTCAGGGATTTTCTCTGCCTCGTGATGGCTGGGTGTTGTGTGTTGTCCTTAGGTTAGTTAGGTTTAAGTAGTTCTAAGTTCTAGGGGACTGATGACCACCGATGTTAAGTCCCATAGTGCTCAGAGCCATTTTTTTTTGGACTCCTATTGCAAAAACAACAACGAATTTTCTACAAGGTTTAACGAACTACTTTTCCAGGTAACTACTTCAATAACCCCACTGTTCCCGAGTAACGCGTACTCCGTGAAGTCTATCGACAAACCTTATCTGTCACTATCCTCTCTCCACAAACTATAGCCGGCCGGAGTGGCCGTGCGGTTCTAGGCGCTACAGTCTGGAACCAAGCGACCGCTACGGTCGCTGGTTCGAATCCTGCCTCGGGCATGGATATGTGTGTTGTCCTTAGGTTAGTTAGGTTTAATTAGTTCTAAGTTCTAGGCGACTGATGACCTCAGAAGTTAAGTCGCATAGTGCTCAGAGCCAGCCACAAACTATAACCAGTATCTGCTGTAGATGGTATCCATCAGTGTCTACCAGTCAGATCCTTACAACTATATGTCTTATTCAGGCGAACCGTCATACGCTTTCCTAAAAACCAACAAAAACGCAACCAGACATTTTCACCAGAGAATTATTCTAGCGGTCACAGCAAGAATGAATCGAAAACGGATCACAGAGCGAGGAAAACACTTGGATGGAACATACACAAAACAAATACTTCATGGCTATGTCTCTTACCTAGTAAATGTTGTGTGACTCCCGTCGGGTGCACCGTTGGCCGGGTGCAAGTCTTTCGAGATGACGCCACTTCAGCGACTTGCGCGTCGATGGGGATGAAATGATGATGATGATTAGCACAACACAACACCCAGTCCCTGAGCGGAGAAAATCTCCGACCCAGCAAGGAATCGAACCCGGGCCCTTATGATTGACATTCTGCCGCGCTAACCACTGAGCTACCGGGGGCGGACCCTTACCTAGTTAACGTATAGAACACACACACACAACTATAAATAACATACAAAAAATACCACGATGAATAAAAATCCTTGGAGGCTTGACTTACACTAGCCAGTTTAGTAATTGATTATGTCTTGACTTTACTCCCATGAGTTCAGATGCCTAATGTAAATAAAAGTTACGTAGTGGACAATGCAAAAGACAGCTATCGCAAATGAACCCATGGGTGCCGGTCTTGCACCATCCTTTATGTAATAAAAGCTACGAAACGAGGGAATGAGTCGAGATTGACCTATTTTATTTAGTCTAAATAAAATAGGTCAATCTCGACTCATTCCCTCTTTTCGTAGCTTTTATTACATACACGATGGTGCAAAACCGGCACCCATGGGTTCATTTGCGATGGCTATCTTTTGCGTTGTCCACTACGTAACTTTTATTTACATTAGGAATCTGAACTCATGGGGAGTAAAGTCAGCACAACAAATAACTTTCCAAACAGTTTACCATCCGTATTAACAGTCGGCATAATTGCATACGAATGTGTTAAGGTTCAAAAATGGTTCAAATGGCTCTGAGCAGTATGGGACTTAACATCTATTGTCATCAGTCACCTAGAACTACTTAAACCTAATTAACCTAAGGACATCACACAACACCCAGTCATCACGAGGCAGAGAAAATCCCTAACCCCGCCGGGAATCGAACCCGGGAACCCGGGCGCGGGAAGCGAGAACGCTACCGCACGACCACGAGCTGCGGACTATGTGTTAAGGGACTGGTACTAGTTGATGTTGATACAACTGTGTTGGTACCTCTAATTTCCAGGGTCCCTTTCATATGCATTTCCTCTTTAAATCCCAATTGGTCGGAGTTCCAAACAAATTCGTTCTCAGCCGGCCATGGTGGCCGAGCGGTTCTAGGCGCTTCAGTCCGGAACCGCGTGACTGCTACGGTCGTAGGTTCGAATCCTGCCTCGGGCATGGATGTGTGTGATGTCCTTAGGTTAGTTGGGTTTAACTAGTTCTAAGTTCTAGGGGACTGATGACCTCCGATGTTAAGTCCCATAGTGCTCAGAGACATTTTTGACAAATTCGTTCTCAACGACGGGATATGTTTGTTTATTTAATATACACATTTTGTGCTGATTCTGCAGTTTTATGTACATGTCCATGTTGACGCATTGTTTGAAATTTCGAAATCTTACTTCTTCCAATTTTGTAGCACTGTTTGAAGTTATGCAACCATCCACAGCTTCCCTTGAAATCACTGTAATCTACGTCGCGCGAAATTTGATGTACATAACGTAGAGTCACTATCAAGCACATCATGTGAATTGTATCGAGCATCCTTGAAACGCGCAGACAGCAGTTTTCGTAACAAGTGCGCCTTGTCGTCTCTTAAATATCCGTAGTTTTTCTTATGCACTACACGGTGTTATTGCCCTGGAGTTATTCGAAAGCTGTTCATAATTACTTTTTGCTATGCTGTGGATGATCTGACATGTACGCAATTATGTTTACTACCCGTATCTTGGACAACCGTTATCCTTTTCTACGTTTCACTGGAGAAGGGATTTGTGACTCCCTGTACGACAAGGATAATGAACTACATGGTTCAACACCGGTTTCAGTATAACTTTGACTTGTTAAGCGCGCTTCGTCATCATTGTACTCCTCATGTAAGTGTCCGCACAGTCGAGTGTATACTACACCATACATTCCACTGACTTGTCTTGCAGAAACGCTAATATTTCATCTGCCACTTCTTTCTCACTCTACGAAATTCCTATGGTTCATTTCTGACGAAATGTCAAGTTCGCCACCTGTTGTTGTAGATATAATACATCGTTTGTTTTGTTTATCGTTGCCATTTCTCTGCTTTGTATCAACACCGCTAGAACTGTAACGCCGTTTTTAGTTACTTGTCGATTAAGTAATTCAACTACGCTGCGTAGGCATATGCTGTGCTCACCATTGGATACCTCCAGTTACGCACCCGGTTGCAGTTAGAAGCCAATGTAGTGGTTGCGTGATAGACAATATGTGGGGCGTCGAATGCCGTAAACATCATTGGCCTTGCTAGTACTGGTTAACGGAACCATCCAGGGTAAATTCTAACAGCCAGTCCAGGGGTTCACACCATGTAGAGGTGTGTATCTATAAGGGAAACAATCTGACCGATCACCTTGTGGGGCAGAAATATTGAGTGACTACTCACAAATTCGCACTGCGCGCAGTTTATTGAGTCGATACGTTAAACTTTCTAGACTTAACTGCATTTCTAGCCACACATAGACTAAATGATTGATTACTAAATGAAAAAAAAAAAAGAGTTTATGGCTCTACTGGCATACAATCAGCACACGAACTGGTGATATTGATACAATACCTCATACTAGGGTTCCGATTGCTGTGAGTATTCTCTGTCGAGGTTTGTCAACATTCCAGTGTAACGAAAGATTTCAGTAAAGAGACAGACAGTTTAATGCCAGATGCAGTGAAATCGTTCAGACCTGCGTGTGTAGTTGAAGAAGAGAGTAGCTATTTGCTAGGACGCCGTAAAGCTACAAAGATGGCCCGCAGTGCTTAAGAGCGTTGTCAGTCAGCCAGCTGTCTCACTGCTCGCCAAAAAGAAAGTGGTAACTGTCGAAATACAAAATTGGAGAATAGCAGCCCAGCACTTGAACAATGTATGTTCCGTTCGCTACAAAAGGGGAATTTCCTGAGAATTAAAGACTCATTTCGTGAATTTGTAAAAGGCCTATGATAAGGTACCATTAAACAATCTGTGGACAATTGCGAAGAATTATGCCGAGTCACCTGTTTACACCAACACAGTTAAACGGTTCTATACGAACTGTATGAGCACTGTCAAAATGATGATGATAAAAAAAACGTCGTGTAAGGAGGGCCTCCCGTCGGGTAGACCGTTCGCCCGGTGCAAGTATTTCGATTTGACGCCACTACGGCGACTTGCGCGTCGATGGGGATGAAATGATGATGATTAGGACAACACAACACCCAGTCCCTGAGCGGAGAAAATCTCCGACCCAGCCGGGAATCGAACCCAGGCCCTTTGGATTGACAGTCCGTCGCGCTGACCACTCAGCTACAGGAGGCGGACCACGATAATGATGATGATGATGTCTGGTTTGTTGAACGCTCAACTACGCGGTCATCAGCGGCCGTACAGTCTCAATTATTACACAGTCCATTTTTTTCAAAGTCCACTCTAGCCACTGCCACAAATGACGATGATGATGATGATGATGAAATGATGAGGACAACACAAACACCCAGTCCCCGGGCAGAGAAAATCCCCAACCCGGCAGCACCGTCAAAATAGGAAATTCAGTGTCACCGGAATTTCCTGCTACAAAAGGGCTACGCCAAGGCTGTGATGTAGCACCGACGCTATTTAGAATCTATCGAGAAGAGGCACTTGAAGCCGGGAGAAACAAATGTGGAGGAATGGGATCCCCTGTGGGTAGTGAAATCTTGTACACACTTCTCTCCGCTGATGGCCAGGTCATCGTAGCACAAAACCGGGATGATGCTGAATACATGCTTCGAAAGTTAAAACAGTAGTATGAAAGGTGGGGTCTCACAATAAGCATGGGAAAAAAAACTGAAGGTTGGCGATGGTACCACAGAGGATGTAGAGGTTGAAGCCTATAAGGTGAGAGGATGCAATACTTTTAAGTACCTGAGGGTTATGATGTCATCAAACGGAAAAAGTGAAAATGACATAAATAATAAAATAGGACAGAGAAGGGGGGCCGTACGGCAACTGCATTCGCTCTTTGGAATAACAAAATATCAAATAGGGCTAAAACGGCGAGTGTTGAAAACTCGCTACATATTGAACGGGAACGTGGGTAATAAACAAGAGTCAGAGAAACAAGTTGCTAGCACTAGAGATGGATATTTGGAGATGATGTTGTGGCATCTCCAGGCTGCTCCGCGTACCAAATTGTCGATAAATCAATAACAGATGCTACAGAGATGAAGCACCTAAAATTTTATGGAGTTCTGGAAAGAATGAAAGATGGCCGATGGCCAAAGAAAGTGTGCAGTGGACCCCATCAGAAAGAAGAAAGCGTGCATGACCTAGGAGGAAGTAGAGTCGAGAGGTCTGGGATGCGACGGCTGTCAGGGAATTGCATGAAGGAGACTGGCATAATCGGAAGAAGTGGAAAACGGTAAGCGGGAAGCAGCACCAGCTGCAGATTACTCGCAAGATGATGATGATATTACATTCAGTACATGTAGGCAAAGAGGTTCTGTCTTCCATGACATAATCTGTGGACATTTTTTGCTCTTATATATCCTTCAGTTGATATAAAAAACAATAAAGAAAGTAAGTTGGAGGGATGTGCCATGCCAGCTCCTGATTGGCCAACACAATCACAGTTCATGTGAGCCTGTCTAGAGATGAGTAAGTTAGAAATACTCTGGAATTATTAATATAGGATGTTACTTGTGCTTCCCTAGGGCAATTGTAAATGGAGCACGATTGCGTAAAAAAATCTAGTGTTAACTTGTCTTTGATTTACTCATTCCTTGGTTGTTACCTGGTGGCGACCTTAGCCTTTTGATAATCGCTGCTGATATTGTGTGCTACTATATACATAGTGTAGAGTGTCCGTTGGGGGCAGGGTAGAGATGTGACACTTTTGGTTGGGAACAGTTGTGTTTCGACGTAATAATGTAGATCTCAGTCCGCTGGATTTCGAAGGTGATGGAAGGCGACAAAATCGGACACAGTACACACAAAGAATGTTACTCCGACTCTAATGACCTCGATATCGATGGACAGTTAAACGCTAATCTTCCTTTTTTAAGAATGTGGGCAGCACGCTATTCATTCGTAGGTGGCTTCCCTAGCCGTGATTTGCAGTATGAAACACCCCATTCCTTCATAACGTATCTCGTCTAACGCTTTAGGATAAGGTATCTTTGTCTACTCTGGGTAGATCTGTCGGAGTACCAGCTGTCTCATCTCGAGTCCTTACACGGTCGGTGTTCGGACACGGGTGAAAGAATATAAAGAGGGTAGTGAACGGAATAAACATGAGAAATGGTTTTAGGTAATGTGGCAGGCCCATTTTCTTCTGTGTTCACACATTACAAACATGATATCTGCATAAATAAACAACAACATACAAATTAGGAAAACAACTGCTTTTATACTTTTTGTTCAGAAACAACACCGTATGTTTCAAAGACAATTTCGTAAACGGAAAGAGGAGTTACATAACACAATTTGATACATCAGTGTTCTTAGATATGTGACAAAAAGTAATACGAAATGTAATTATAATCGGTACACATACATTATTACAGAAGAACAGAGCAAGGAGGAAATTCAAGAGTGCGCTTTACTATAAATAATAAAATTAACACAATAATATGAAGTATCAAGACTTGTTTTGAAAATGTAGATAGTATTCAAATCTATGCACCTGTAAGTTAAGGCCCATATTTGACTACGAGTTGACAAAGCTATTCAGACGATGGTAGGCGTGATTCAAGGTTACATCAAAAAAGCAAGTATGAGGCCCCTGAAAACAGACGAGATCAGTTTGACACTTGAGTTCTGGGATCAATAGGCCGGCAGATGATGGACTCGGGTCATGCAACTTGCCACCTGCTGAGGCTTTCCATGTGACTGCTTCTTCCCAGTGACGAGGTAAATTACTAATTTCAGTGTTATTCAAGCTAAATTTCATCTAATGGAACTTCATATACGACTGGCTTTGAGAAATCTGCTTGCACAGTTAATGATTATTACGACTTATTGGAACACTTATCAGAATTTAATAGGATTTGATCGTGTATCATCTCAACTGCTATCCGCCCCGTGGCCGAAATCGCTAAAGCACGACTATGCGATCGCGCTGGACTTGGAGGTAAACCGGTTCGAAACCTGGCGGTGGATGAAATTTCCACTACCAGCATTTGGCCAGAAAGGGGAGGAGTAATGTTCCTGGCCACCAGACTTTGCGTCACTGTCCTGGATTAAATTACGAACCTCTCCGTAGTGTCTCGTGAGTGAGCGCATATAACACTGTTGATGGTGATCCATCCGTAGTATGGGGCCGTTAACCTCTGCAGCCTCCTTGGTAGTATTCGAGAGGAGTAGACTATGCATCGGCATCGAGTTTCCTCGTGATCATCATCATACAACACAAGCACAGCACTACAATGTACACGCATCCATTACACTCACCTACACCCTATAAATACGACACAACTCTGACTATCCGCATGGAAGGGAGCCAGTATGCACGGAGGAAGAAAACCTTTCCGCTAGGCGACGGAACCGATTGCTCACTCATCCCGTGGGATATCACAGCCAATTACGCCATACGACATTTACATTTTACACATCGACTGCTGACTTTTTTTTGCATTGTAGTACCATCATTCGTCAACAAATAAACAGTAATAATTTATTCTAATAAATGGACAGTGTTTACTTCAGTTATTTCTTGTTGTGGTCTTCAGTAGGAAGACACGCTAATCTATCCCGGGCAAGCCTCTTCATCTGAGCATAACTCCTGCAACCTACATCCATTTGAAACTGCTTACTGTAGCCAAGCCATGGTACCCAGCTACAAATTCCCTCCCCCCCTCCCCCACCCCCCCCACCACGCACATACTTCCATCATTACCAAACTGATGATTCCTTGATGCCTCAGGATGTGTCCTATTAACCGATCCTTTCTTTTAATCAAGCTGTGCCATAAATTTGTTTCCTCTCAGGTCGACAAATTTTTGTTTGCAAATACGCTCGACTCATCATCCATCACTGTTAATTCAACATTATCAGCATCAGCAGCTACTATATATTCGAACCACTGACAGGGACGTTGGTACATCCCAGACTCCTGTTAACTTGTTTGGTCTCGTACTAGGATTAGTGTATTTCTATGTGGAGAACTTAAACACCAGCTGCCCGTTTCCTGATAAGGAAGGAGAAACCCGCAGAAAGACTTACAGAAACAGATAGATGAGAGCCATAACCACAAAAAGGTGACAATGGGAAATTCCAGCATAAAATTGAATAATAATTCGCCAAGAGCATCTTTATATATTGTAGCAGAAATTAAAGAGGTCATAATTCGTAAGCCATATTGTCATATAGCACAAAGAAAATGAAATTGCAAATGCAAGGCAGTTATCAATGAGAATTCTGGAATTTTAAACAAATTATAATACGATCATATTAAAATGTAGATAGCACATTTATTATCACGAGTGATCACATTATCATGTGATCACACATTGTTGGCTACCTTAACCTTCACAGTGGCGGTCATCATAAGTAACGTGAGAGACATTCCGAAACGGGAGCTAAGAGTAAACAGATAGAAATGTAAGTCGTAAATCAACTCAACTAAACAGTAGATTCCAGTGCGTATCCATGTTGAGAGCAGGTTTAAGGGAGAGCAACTGTGCATAATCTGAAGAGCACTAGATGCAGGAAGCAAATGTGGAAATACAACTGTGTTTTTGTTATTTAATGTTTACAACTTCTTCTTCTGGTCTTGACAGAAAATCAAAGAACATACTGAATAAAAATACAACAATGAAAATATGGCGAAAAAAACGAATTAAAACGATAGTAAGAGCATGTGCTGAAAATTATGGCCCGAGTTTCTTTTTTTAAATAAAATGAACTTTATTAGCATTCTGCGTCTTTATTCTTCTTGTCTACATATGTATTTCTCAACATAGTCACCCTGGCGACGAACGCATTTGTCCCAAAGAGAGAAGTGCCACAACCTCATACCTGCTTACATCTCTTCATCACTATCAAAGTGAAGTCATCGAAGTTTTATTTAAGTTTTAGAAACACATGAAAATCGGATGTGGCCAAGTCGGGATGACTGATGACAGTGAAGCCAAGGCTTCGGGTTGTTGCAGATGTTTCAGCGCTCGTGTGTAATCTGGTATTGTCATGCTGAAGGAGAGGGTGCTCCATGTGTGCACGAACTCTTCGAATTCGAGCTTTCAGAAACTCGCTTACAGCACGCTGTTTCTCATCCAGCGGCATAGTTACACTACGCACTGCCATATTACACGCTACAATTCGGAGCTCCCTAGTGGCAGAGGGTTTCACCTTGCGTCACCGTAGTAGTAAAGTCGACCGAGTAATATGGACGACATGCAATACCTCAACCGATATTGTGAACTGCGTTAAAAATTCGGAGGCATTGCTTTTCATCGCGCACACGTAGAACGAAGACAAAGAAACAGGATCAGTTATGACGGCAGATGGTAGTGAGTAAACTCTACAAGTATTCGACAGTTCGCCTGCCGCGTTGGCCGAGCGGTTCTAGGCGCTACATTCTGGAACCGCGCGACCGCTACGGTCGCAGGTTCGAATCTTGCCTCGGGCATGGATGTGTGTGATGTCCTTAGGTTAGTTAGGTTTAAGTAGTTCTAAGTTCTAGGGGCCTGATGACCTCAGAAGTTAAGTCCCATAGCGCTCAGAGCCATTTGAACCATATTCGACAGTTCGTTTGAATATCAGCCTAAATTGAGGAGACACTGGAATACTGATGAAACACTACAGTTATTAAACATGAAAAATACACTTTTGTCTATCTTTCACGAAATTTTATTGCACACGAAATGGATTTCTGCCTGTAGAATCTGTGTCCTTGCTGGATGCCTCTACTACAGCTTCATTACGAGCTTCGCTTGTACCTCAGCAAACGGTACGCGTTGCAACAGCAGGTGCTTTCGTTTTTGCTCGGCAGGAGGGAACCGGCCAGGTCTCCCGCTGCTCGGGTCGGGCGCTGCAGCATTCTCACTGGCCTACACTTGTAATTCTTGCGGCGCGCTTCATTATCTCTGCTTTCCTCGAAGATGTTTATCGATGAGTCTGTGCTACTGTGTTTGATAGGTTTTCATTTTTGAGTATTTGTTTTGTTTCCTCACAATAAAACATCATTTCGAGAACATGTTAATAACATTACATGTAATGTCCAAATATTTCAAGAAATCATACACGTTTGTCACAGTTGCGCTAAAATTTCGTTTGCTCGCCTAGGATTAACCTTAACTTCGTGGTCACATGACGTCACTCCGGTCTTCTCGTTTTGGCAACTGGAACAGTCGCCATAGTATTTAATTCATGCCTTCATTATTTCCGAGAGCGTTGTCTATGACTTGAACGGCCCGAGCGCAGACCAGAACCGTAAATCTTTATGAAATTTAATGGTAAGGATTACGTAAAAATATAACTAAGCAGTATAATTTAATCATTAATTTTGAGAAGAGTTTAAAAAAAAATAGTTCAAATGGCTCTGAGCACTATGGGACTCAACTGCTGCGATCATTAGTCCCCTAGAACTTAGAACTAGTTAAACCTAACTAACCTAAGGACATCACAAACATCCATGCCCGAGGCAGGATTCCAACCTGCGACCGTAGCGGTCTTGCGGTTCCAGACTGCAGCGCCTTTAACCGCACGGCCACTTCGGCCGGCGAAGAGTTTCTGTTTCAGTTTTTTCTTCATTCAAAACAATACTGTGCTAATCATTTTCTTTGTCAGTGCAGTTTATGAGAGATTTTAAAATTTTCCATCAGTGCAAGATGGCTTTCCTACACTCAAAGCAACGTTTTACTGCTTATCAGAAGATCGAGAGCATGGCATTTTCCAAAGTATGTGTATAATGTGACCGTATTAGAAACAAACTTCTGATCTTAAAAGTATTTTCCTTGTCTAACAATGCTTATGGCCGGTTGTAAATAAATTGATAACTTCAAGATATTTTTTAAATGTAACTCGTTTGGATCACAAATGATCTGATGTTTATAGAACGTCCAAAATATTCGTTTAGCCAAGACCAGGTTAAATAAACAAATTAATAAAGTAAATAAATATTTGAATCTCTCCTTTGTCGTCTACATAGAGAAAAAGTAGTAGCTTTTTCGTTGATGTTCCGGACTACATGATTGCTTAGAGAATAAGTAGCTTGTAGAGAATAGTTGGTGCTCCCAAAGGAGGGTGGAGAGGTTTTTAGCATTTTAGACCCCATTACGAACCCATTGAAAAAATAAATTACGCTAATTTCCGGAGAGAATAGCCGTTTTCCTCCGGATATCTAATGCTTGCTTACTTCTTGCACCATCGAAGGACAGGTAGCAGGACTTAGATATAAGTATACAACTTTTGTTCCCCTTTGATTGACAGGTCCTTAATCTATTGTTCTGTTAATAGGATTATGATCCCCCGGGGGTATGCTGTCCTTTTGATGGACAGATACTTACTCAGTTGTTTGGTTAAGTGGTTTTCCAAGAAAGCCCATCTATCCCTCTCCTCCTCCTCCTTCCCCTTATCCTCCCCCTCCCCTTCCTTCTCCCCCAGTTCTCAGAGAACTACCCTCGTCGATACAAGCACACTTTTGATATCAGTTTCATTGACTAATTAATTAAATCGAACCCTTCTCCTTCTGGGAAACCCCCATCCCCCCTCCGACGACCACCTAGAAATTGTTGGGGGAAAGACTCAGTTGATTGACAATTTGGAGGTAAATCGATTGCAGTGTATGGAATATTGCTTAAGAAATTTAGACAAAGTGTGGAATATTGTTTATTTAAATAATTTATGAGAGACAAGGTAGTTTATGTATTTATTAAAGAATTTCTCAAGAAATTGGCTACAGTGTAACGAATACTGCTTATTTAAACAATTTGTTGGTGAAAAGGCAGTATAAAACATTTAAACAATTACAGAGCTCTTTTTATTATCATTGCACATGGAAATGCTGAATGGACTTAGTTTATATTTGCAGCCTGAGTCAGGGATGCTAAAGCTTTAGGTTTTATTTTCCTCGATTTTCGAAGCACAATGTTGTCTAAGCACAGATGGGAAATCAGAACAATTCCATATCTAAAAGTTCATGACATATTTCAAACCCTCTGCTACTTTCTGCGGATGAAAAAATTACTGGAGACTGAGTGGCAAACTATTTTTTACAGGTCGAGAAACATGCAGCAGTCATACTGCACTTGCAGTTAAACCCTACGAAAGGGGTGTACAGATCTTGAATGGAATGAAGTGCGGTATAGAAGCCACTGTTTGAGGTCTCCTGTACATGTCTCTATTGGCAAGACACCGCAACAAAGGTCAAAACCGCACAATGTCCTAATTACAGATCACGTTACTAAATACCACCAACCACAGACCACATATCGGTCTCCTTTGATCTCGCGGCCCCCAAACAAAAAAATCAAGTGACGGCATTTTGTTGATCGGGAAATTCCAGACTTGCTTCCTGTCTCTGTCTTTCTCAACAGGCCCTTCCTTTTTGTCTATGTTAACCAACGTCTTGAAACATGAAGACGGAGTTCTTTTCATCTCTCCTCGGAATACAATGTCCCTATTGGCTAATGCTGGGGACGAAGGTGGAGCTGAATCAATTTCGATATCAGAAATAGACTGAATTAATCCATTTGCTATACCCAATCAAATTAACTGCTTGACACCTTAAAAGAGTCAAATAGATCGCTTAAAACACTCACCTAAACCTTACAATGAACGTTCTTGGTAATAAAGAATTCTTTCAACGTTTGATTACCACACACAAACATTAAGCAAATCAATCAATGAAATTTCCACCACAAATAGATTGTAGCACTAAATGTATACGCTATAGCAGTTCCAGTTGAACCCTTACATTGCTATATTGTGCAACTGTTTACAAAATGAATCTATCACCCCTTGCATCCGGATATGTTGCTCAGTGCGTTGAAATCATAATTCAAAACGTCAAATTTATCCTCCTCTCACGGTCTCTGCCGTTTGCCGCCTTTGGTACTACTGATGGTCCTTGATGCAGCTGAACGCTTCATGTTTTCTCCTAAACTGACAACATGCATGCAACAAAGGAGCAAACTGACGATTAACGTGTACGAGCGAGAGCAAGACAATACACCTCACCCTATGGTGGTTGACGATAGAGTGAGGGCGACTGGGGTTGGAGTGGCGTTTACATACCCTATACCCCCTCCACCTACTACTTCCCCCAGGGAACCAATAGGAACGCAGCTTTCTATCCCACCTGCAGATGAATACTAGTTTGAGTGCGCTGGACAGAACCGTGCCGGCCTGAGGACGCTGGACAAGTCAGTGCCCGTCTGTGAGTACTGCCTGTAGCCTGCAGCTTGTGGGGTTTTTGCTATTCGATAAAACCGACCGTAAGAATAAATGTAGGTAATGCTTGCCTCCATTTCGCCATAACTCTATGTTCAGCTTTCTATCTGTCTGACGAAGCGGGAAATTTCTCTGAAATTGACTACAGACGAACGTAATTTGGGAAGTGGTAATCGAGATAAAGTGGACTATTTCTCTTAAGCTTAAAAAAGTGAAATATTTGTGCAAATGCCGCTTTCAGTTCCGAACAGCTGCAGCTATACCCAAAATAACGGAACTTTGAAAGATCACTGTGTATCTGTTTGACAGTGTCGAGCGCTAACAATTATTTCACAATTGCTGTTGATTTTGTTATGCCCAACGTTACTTTTTTTTTATTGCGCTTCTTGGAATGAACACATCCTCTTCGGCATTTGCGTTCACTTCAAACAATCAAACAGCTTAATAACAAATTAACCGCGACAAGACTCGGAGAAACAGACAATAACGTTGCCACAAAACTTAAACTAATTGATATAAGGGACATTGATGGTGGTCCATCAATCTGGCATCGCGCATTCCAGTCGTAGTGCTTGAGGCAGGGCTTATACTTTCAAATGATCTCACCCCTTTTAAACATGTCAGGTAGCAAACAAAATCCCTACGATATGTATCACATTGTTATGGTACAAGTTGTATAGGTAACATGTTGTAATGAAAAGCTTTCACGTGGTGACGACTCTTCTTCAGTTTCACATAAATATCGGAGAGCACATTACACACATTTCTTGATTACACCCGTTCAACCACGTTCTAAGCATTACCATTATCTTTTCCCAGCGAATCTGTAGTCCTCAAGGATGACTGTCATAACATATTGAGGAAGCAAGAGCTCTAGAATATTTTTTCTAATGTATGGGTACAGCTGTGTTCTTGAATAAGCAGAATTGTGCAGTCACTCTTCCCCTTTAATGGCGATAACTAAAGCATGACCATATTTTGCACAATTGACTCACTACCACTCCTCAAATTCACTGCCAGGGCCACGGCATTACCTTATTCAAAGACATCTTGCACACACTTGAAGCTGAATAACTAAATGACGATGGATTGATAGTGATTATTCAGTTACATACAGGCGGTGCACTGAAAGGGACAAACAGAAGCCTATTATACGCTTGGGAAAAAGCATTCTTTGCATTCAAGCCTATAGGAGGTTTCTTTGAAAATTCGGCTCCCACACACAAATTTTATAGGATCTAAACAGGCCTGTATTATTAAGTCGTCGTTCCTCACACATGTAACAAACAAAATCTTTGTATGACGCCCAACAGGCTCTTTTGTTTTTTCGTAAGAAACTCAATTTCGCCAGCTGCAACAACAGATCCATCTCGCGGGGATCCTCCTCCTGCTCCAAAGTGTTAAAGAGGTATGGTGCTTAGCAACAGAAACTTAAAATGTGCTCAGACGCGATACAGAACAGTTTTGCGGTTTCTCCACCCACTTTCTTGTCCCCTGAAAATTAATTCCAAATGGAGGTACTCTAGTATATATTGCACTCCCAATGATTTATTAGTCAGGGGAAATTTGTAAGATCTGGGTGGTGGTAGGTAGAGTGAAAACCAACAATGACACAAGATGCGGTGCATGTGGGCATCAGTTTGGTAAGTACGCCACATGTTTGTAATTTTCTTTGAAGTAGTTCACCTTGTAGCATTTGTCATTTGATATACCGTGCACACTTTGTCTCGTTTGCGTTTTATTATACCCTTTCAGTATTTCACAGTAGCTATGCATGGAATGCACTGACACAAACCCCGACTTGGCAGTCTGAACTGATATATATATAAGACGGCACTGTGGGTTGGATGGATTTGCAAGTATCAAAAATACGAAAAGGTTTCGTGGAAGTTGTAAAATCGATGAAATAAAAAAAAGATGCAAGGACTTTTTTAAAACTGTAATTATATTCTTTGTTCACCGACGAATATATTATGGCAGGAGGCTGTTTTGCTACTGGGTAGTGTGAAAACGACACGTAGCTGGTTCGAGTGTGGATGTATTATATTCTTTTTTTCATACACCTATAAACGATAGTCAGATATATTTTGTTGTTGCTTGAATGTAAAGTTACTGTGTCTTATGTTCTGACATCACCAGAGGTTTGTGGGAAATCATAAAATCACTATTCATGTAAAAAGTTACGTATATCTAGTCGTAATGGGAGGACAGACTTGACGTGGTAATCTGTGATTTCAACGCACTGTGCAACATATCCGAATGTAAGGGGTGATAAATTCCTTTTGTTAACAGCTACACAATATAGCAAAGTAATCTGCTATAGCGATAAACAGGATGGGCAATATGGCTGTAGCAAAATAGATACACAGAACGTCCCCTCATCGGGTCCCATAAGCATATCCTCATATTTTCCTTTCTGCACTAACGACTGCGATGTTGATTACTGTACACAAACCAGTACCAGTGATGTCTTTCCAGCCCTTTCGTCCGTGGGAGCGATGTTGATTATCACATAGTGCCAGATGCGTGTGTTTTACAACACTTGTTGCAGACAGTCTTGACGGCATGCAGCACCTTCCGCAAGCGCTGACTGGTTCACTTAAATGCAAAATAATTTCCTAGAACTGAGGAGAATCGAGACACCTAGCCGGTGTGAGTGTGGACATACCGTATTTTTTTCATGTGCTGAACACATATAAACAATAACTGCACTGCTTGTCCGAAATGTGTATATGTTGCTGGGCAAAGTTACTGTGGCTTATGTTCCGGCATGTGCAAAGAAAATGGCTTTGACTGGTCACAATGGAGGTATAGATTCAAAACGTCGATAGCCCTGAGGGTAAGAGAGAGATTTTATGTGGAATATTAGGTGGACTATAGATACTGAGATTCGTTCCAGAACAATAGCAGTCAAGGTGAGACATTTTAAATACATCGATCGATGTCAGTCTCCAGCAGCAATTGTAATATTTAATTGTAGCTGCATTGATAAATACATGTCTGATTCCCAATATTCTTGCAAGTCTGGAGATGGCCGTAGAAAGCGTAGCAGCAAGCAAGCAGGTCTGGGCCGAAAACAGTATCTCAGTGGAAGCCTTTGTTCTGGGCTGGGGCTGGCCCAGCCTTTGTACACCATTTCAGAGAGACTGAGAAAACCTCTGGTCTACCGGGGCTTGTAATGATTTGGCTCACGGCTCCCCCTGGACAGGTAAGTAGTGAACTAATACCCAGTTTACACGGAGTTGCCTTCGGAACTGTCTGTGTTGTGTGTATACTTCGTGGAAATGAGAGAAGATTCAATATGGCGAGTGTTTGCGCTGGAAGTATTGATAACATTCGACCTCATACCACTGAGGTCCTCCTGGGGTGGAGACCCTCCACTGCCAGCGGCTTCTCTCTGGCTGACACGCGCTTCCGCGGCTGTGGTCATGGGCAGTGTTTACAGCAATAGTTTACTTCATTGGCGCTGTACTGACTACTGTGGCACGGTGCGCTGAGTGTGGACGTCCAGAAGGTGAGTTCATGGGATGTAAGGGTGTTTTCAATAATCTCAGGCATCTAGCCATGAATGGATCGTACTTCAGTATATTGCAGCAGTATTGGTTCAAATGGTTCAAATGGCTCTGAGCACTATGGGACTCAACATCTGAGGTCATCAGTCCCCTAGAACTTAGAACTACTTAAACCTAACTAATCTAAGTACATCACACACATCCATTCCCGAGGCAGGATTCGAACCTGCGAAGGTAGCATTCACACGGTTCCGGGCTGAAGTGCCTAGAACCGCACGGCCACCGCGGCCGGCTTGCAGCAGTATTTCATGTTGCTATTGTCCTATCACACGGTATATCTTTTCCCCCCTCTTTTAAAATGTAGTGGAGAGGACCAATTTAGGAATTCTATAGTGCTTTAAAAACTCAATCGCAATGTCAAATTTCCGATTGATTAATTTATTGTTCCCGATAATTCTATAGTCAACGTGCATGCGTTCGGTACGTGCAGGCATGACCTGCGTGTGTGTGTGTATGTGGGGGGGGGGGGGGGGGAAGGGGGGTCTCTCTGCTGGCCTGTGCAGATGAGGCCACCCTGTAGTCGACAGACGGGAAGTGCTTTGCTATCATTAGTTTGTGTGATCGGTAGGATTTTTTGTTTCGCCAGATATGTTTAGTGGAAACATTGTGTTGGAGGAGGGTGTGCGTGCTTTCAAACGACGGTGCCTACAAGACCTCGGATATATTTAGTGCTACGATCCTGTGCGGCTGGTCCCGGCGGAGATTCGAGTCCTCCCTCGGGCATGGGTGTGTGTGTTTGTCCTTAGGATAATTTAGGTTAAGTAGTGTGTAAGCTTAGGGACTGATGACCTTAGCAATTAAGTCCCATAAGATTTCACACACATTTGAACATTTTTTGCTACGATTTATTTGTGGTGGTAATTTCATTATTTAGTTTGCTTAATGTTTGTGTGTGATAATCAAACGTTGAAAGTGTTGTGACTTGGCAAGACAGCCAAGCCACTAGGAGGTGAAGCCGAAAGGCACACGTTTAAGCTCACGCAGGCTGGCGTGAGGTCTGGAACAGTTAAGGGATTTGAGTCTAGCAAATAAAGTACGTAGCTGTTGGAATACTTAACTTTAATCCATAATTGGTGAACATCGGTCTGACGGTACATGCATCAGAAGATTAATAGCAAATGATAATGGCGCCTTGCTAGGTCGTAGCAAATGACTTAGCTGAAGGCTGTGCTAACTATCGTCTCGGCAAATGAGAGCGTAATTTGTCAGTGAACCATCGCTACCAAAGTCGGCTGTACAACTGGGGCGAGTGCTAGGGCGTCTCTCTAGACCTGCCGTGTGGCGGCGCTCGGTCTGCAATCACTGACAATGGCGACACGCGGGTCCGACGTATACTACCGGACCGCGGCCGATTTAAAGGCTACCACCTAGCAAGTGTGGTGTCTGGCGGTGACACCACATTCCTCCCCCGCAAATCGGCGTACCGTTGTGTGATAAGGCT
Source organism: Schistocerca americana (assembly GCF_021461395.2). NCBI lineage: Eukaryota > Metazoa > Arthropoda > Insecta > Orthoptera > Acrididae > Schistocerca > Schistocerca americana. The sequence goes on from NC_060130.1 coordinate 720,892,632, forward strand.
TCCGCCCGCCGTGGGGAGGACCCCATGTTGACGTATGCGACGAGGTGGGGAGCCTAACAACAGGCGAGGCTGTGCCACCCGCACCCTGCCATTCGGTCCGAGGGGAGCTAGGAAACGCCTGAAAACCTAGTCCAGGGTGCACGCCAGCATGCGGTGTATGCGCCCGTAGAGAGACAGGAGGGGCCGAAGGGTCGACCTCCATCAGGTCGGGGCACCCGACGGGTGAAGACGCCATGTGGTCCGGAGCGGGCAAGAGTTCCATGTCGGAGGACAGCTGGTCACGGGAAGCGATCGGCGGCGCGTGACCCCGGGAGGCGCCCGGCGGTTGCAGCGACGCTTCCACTTCGGGCGTCGCCGGCGGAAGAACAGGCGGCGGCGGCGGCGCGTCGCCATGGGGCAAAATGGAAGGCAGCGTCGGTAACACCTGGGGATGAGGCGAGCCAGTAGATGGGTCCCCAGGGCGCTGACCGGACGGCACCGTCGCTGAAAGCAGATGGGGAGCGGCAGAACCCGTGCGACGACAGAGGCGCAGCTGAGTGAGATGCCGACGCACCTCACCAGAGGCCCCCAAAACTAGATACATAGCGCGGCCGAGGCAGCGAAGAATGCGCCCTTCGAGCAAACGCCGTGAACCTCGATAGTTGCGATAGTATACAACGTCGCCTGGGGCAAAAGCAGGTGTCTGCCGCTGCACAGGAACCTGATGCGGCGGATGTAGCAAAGACATCAAGGTGCGATGAGGGCGACCGTGCAACAACTCAGCCGGCGAGCGACCATCTCGGGGCTGAGAGCGATACGGGGACAAAAAGAGCAATAACGCGTCCTCCTGAGAATGCGACTCTTTCAACTTCAACATCTGGGACTTGAAAGTCCTGACCAAACGTTCAGCGGCACCGTTTGACTGCGGCGAAAACGGCGCGGACGTCAGATGTTGAATACCATCGGCCTCGCATAACGACTGAAATTCTGCGGACATGAATTGTGGGCCACTGTCGGAAACAATAGTCTGTGGAAGACCTTCAATGCAAAAGATAGCCGATAACGCTTGGATGGTGGCAGATGACGTCGTGGAAGACATCCGGACAACAAAAGGAAAATTACTGAAGGAATCGACAACAACCAACCATCGAGCATTCCAGAATGGACCAGCAAAATCGATGTGTAAGCGTTGCCAAGGGGTAGTGGCTTTCGGCCATGCAAAGAATTGCCGCGGTGGTGCTGATTGTTGTTCGGCACACGCCATGCAAGAAGAGCACATATTCGTAATCGCAGCATCGATTCCGAACCAAGTACAGTGCTCACAAGAAGTTGTGTCGTTCGCACTATACCCCAATGTCCTTGGTGGAGAAGCCGTAAGACAGAGGACTGTAACGAACGTGGGACCACGACCCTGGACTGATCATTATCAGAACGCAACAGCAAAACACCACGTCGTACAAAAAGTCTCCCCTTGTGAGCAAAAAATCGGCGAACCAACGGATCTTCGATCCGTGACTTTGACAAGGGCCATTGCATAGCAACAAAACAAAGAACGGTAGCAAGGACAGGGTCAGCAGCTGTGGCTGTAGCTACACGATGAAAATCAATCGGAAACGATTTGACCACGTCATCGGTTTCCGCATCAATGAACATGCAAGCAAGTTCGGAGGAATCGAATGCTCCATCCTCAGCAACAGGCAAACGGGACAACGCATCGGCGTTTCCGTGCTTATCAGTGGACCGATACAAGATATCGTAGCGGTACTGCGAGAGGAAAATAGACCAGCGAATGAATTTCTGCGCTGTACGTCGAGGTACAGGCTTGGTCGGATGAAAAAGCGATGTCAAAGGTTTGTGGTCTGTGATGATGGTAAAGTGACGACCATACAAGAAATCATGAAACTTTGTAACACCAAACACGAGAGCCAAAGCTTCCTTCTCGATCTGTGAATAAATTCTTTGCGCAGACGAGAGCAATTTGGACGCAAAGGCAATAGGGCGATCGTGCGAACCATCTTTGTGCGCAAGCACAGCACCGATCCCGAAATCCGATGCATCCACCATCAACAAAAGGGGCTTCTGGGGATCGAAAGGCGTAAGGCAAGTATTGGAAAGCAACGCCGATTTCAACTGGCGAAAGGCGCGTTCGCATTCCGTCGTCCAGACGAATGGAACACTTTTACGGCGTAAGCGATGAAGCGGAGCTGAAATGGAAGAGGCGTGGCGCACATATTTATGGTAGTAATTGATTTTTCCCAGCACACTCTGTAGCTGCTTCAAATTCTGCGGCGAAGGCAAGTCTTGTATGGCACGGAGGTGCTCTGGACTGGGATGTATGCCTTGGGCATTGAGTATATGGCCCAGGTAGGGTACGTCCCGAGCAAAAAACACACATTTGTCCTTCCGCAAGCGAAGACCATTTTGTCGCAAGATCTGAAATAATGTTCTGAGATTGGCTAAATGTTCTTCTTCTGTCTTTCCGGAGATCACAATATCGTCCAGATAGTTTGCTGCAGTAGGGACCGACGCACAAACAGTTTGTAAATATAGCTGAAATAATGCAGGGGCGGATGCACACCCGAATGGCAATCTTTTGAATCGGTACAAACCAAGATGCGTGTTAACCACTAAAACGCGCTGGGATTCTTCGTCCACCGGTATTTGCAAGTACGCATCTGCTAGGTCCAATGTCGAAAAATATTTACCCGGGCACAGTTTGTCAAAAAGATCTTCCGGGCGGGGTAAAGGAAAAGTTGCAGTCACTAGTTGTGGATTCACTGTTGCCGTGAAGTCCACGCAAAGTCTCAATTTTCCGGAAGGCTTTTGCAAAATTACTAAGGGTGATGCCCAGAGAGAAGCCTGCACACGTTCAACCACACCTTGTGATTCCAAATCGTGTAATGTTCTTGCAACCTCATCACGCAATGCGTGGGGAACATTGCGCGCCCTGAAAAATTTCGGTTGCGCGTTTACTTTCAGTTCCAAATGTGCTTTATAGTTCTTAGCGCAACCAAGGCCCGGATCAAAAATGTCTGCAAACTCTTCACATAGACGAGAAACACTGTCTGAAGGCACAGTCTGGTTCACTGATAGGACCTGATTGACTATAGACAAGTTAAAAAACTGAAATAAATCTAAACCAAACACGTTCACTGCAGAAGAAGAACTAAGGACGTACAATGACACAAGTTTTGTTTGTCCCTTGTATGTTGCAAGAAGGCTGCACTGTCCTAACACAGGGATTGCTTGTCCTGAATAACTACTGAGTGTAACATTTGCTGCACGCAACGGAGGTGTGCCCAGCTGTTTGTACGTGTCGTGATTGATCAGTGAAACTGCAGCTCCGGTATCGAGCTGGAATGGTATCACGTTGCCATTAATGTCCAAGTCTACAAAAAGTTTATTGTCCTGCTGACGACAAGAGCGACTGTCTCGTGCAACGTGAACTGACACTGGTACAGAATTTCCGGCGATGTTGACGCACACTATGTGTGGGACGAACACAGTCACTGTTAGAGAGAGTGGCACTGGGCGGAGTGGAATGAACTACATGAATGTCCATGGGCGAAGGTTCACGAGCCTGAGTATTCTGGGTTCGATTCCGATTCCAGCGCGAAGCAAAGGGCCTGGAATGGTTGTGAGTGTCCGATCTGAGCTTTTTCTGGCAAACACTTTGAACATGTCCTCGTTTATTACAGAAAATGCAAAATAGCTTGGCGTGACGGGCAATTCTCACGCGAATGTCTAGTAGCACACCGCGGGCATGATTTCACCGCATTTGCGTGCTTGCGCAGCACACGTGGCGGAGAGCCTGGTGGCAGCTGCGCGGATGGGCGCGAGGACTGTTTACTGTTCCGTGTAGTTCGCCCAGTGGGCCGGTTAATGTGACACACGGCTGGTGAAGTTTCAAATGATTCCTGAGCAAAGTCAAATGTGTCTTGCCGATCCAATATGTCCATCACTTGTTGAAGGGAGGGATTGACTAGTTTCAAAATCTGTTCCCGTATACGAACATCAGAAACGTTCTGTGCAATTGCATCACATACCATAGTATCTGAATAAGGGAGTCCACATTGACACTCAAAAGCACAATCCCTAGTAAGGCCTTGCGAGGTTGCAACCCACTCCCCATTAGTCTGACCGGCCGTACGTTTTGTACGAAAGAAGGTATACCGTTTGGCAACCACATTGACTGATTCTTTGAAATAAGCATCTAATGCAGACAAAATTTCGTCGTAGGACAGAGTTGCTACGTCGCGTCGGGGAAATAATTTCACTACCACACGGTACGTCTGGACGCCTACGGCGGAAAGGAGAAAAGGCTGCCGCTCATTACCTTGAATTCTGTAGGCGGCGAGATGGAATCCAAATTGGCGTGACCACTCCGTCCAGCTTTCCAGTGCCGCAACAAAAGGACGAAAAGGTGGTGCAACTGCGTGTTGTAGCTGCGTGAGCTGTGAAGCGGCGGCTGCCGCATCGTTTTGCATTCCACGTTGACCCTGGACAAGCTGTCCAAGTGCATCCAGTAAGGCCTGCATCTGCTGATTCTGCAAGCGACAAAATTCGGACAGTACATCTGGAGATTGTGGAGAAGCCATTACACAAGTAAACCAGTCTAGCAATACGAACGCAAAATCCTCATCGTCATTTGTTGTGACTTGGCAAGAAAGCCAAGCCACTGGGAGGTGAAGCCGAAAGGCACACGTTTAAGCTCATGCAGGCCGGCGTGAGGTCTGGAACAGTTAAAGGATTTGAGTCTAGCAAATAAAGTACGTAGCTGTTGGAATACTTAACTTTAATCCATAATTGGTGAACATCGGTCTGACGGTACATGCATCACAAGATTAATAGCAAATGATAATGGCGCCTTGCTAGGTCGTAGCAAATGACGTAGCTGAAGGCTATGGTAACTATCGTCTCGGCAAATGAGAGCGTAATTTGTCAGTGAACCATCGCTACCAAAGTCGGCTGTACAACTGGGGCGAGTGCTAGGACATCTCTCTAGACCTGCCGTGTGGCGGCGCTCGGTCTGCAATCACTGACAGTGGCGACACGCGGGTCCGACGTATACTACCGGACCGCGGCCGATTTAAAGGCTACCACCTAGCAACTGTGGTGTCTGGCGGTGACACCACAGAAAGTAAGTTTTCTTACAAAGAATGATCATTGTAAGGTGTAGGTGAGTGTTTTAAGTGATCAAATTGACTCCTTTAAATTGTCAAACAATTATTTGATTGGGTACTGCGAATGGATTGATTCAGTCTATTTTTGATATCGAAATTGATTCAGCTACTCCTTTGTCTCCAGCATTAGCCAACAGGGACACTACATTTGAGGAGAGATGAAAAGAACTCCTTCTGCATGTTTCAATACATCGATTCACACAGACAAAGATGGAATGGCCTATTGAGAAAGACAGAGACAGGAAGCAAGTCTGGAATTTCCCGATCAACAAAATGCTGCCACTTGATTTTTTTTGTTTGGGGGCCGCGAGTTCAAAGCAGACCGATTTGCGGTCTGTAGTCGATGGTACTTAGTAACGTGATGCGTAATTAGGACACTGTGCGGTTTTGAACGTCGTGGAGACGCCTTGATACACGTGTGGGAGATCCTAAACGGTGGCTACTGTACATCACTTCATTCCATTCATGATCTGTACGCTACTTTTGTAGGGTTTAACTGTCAGTGGAATATGACTGCTGATGTTTCTCGATCTGTGCAAAATAGTTTGCCACTGAGATTCTAGTAATTTGCCCATCTGCAGAAAGTGATGGTAGATTTCGAAATACGTCATGAGCTTTTAGATATGTATTATTTTTTGTTTTTCTGTCTGTGCTTAGAACCAGTGTGCTTCGAAAAGCCAGGAAAATAAAAAATAAGAGCCTTAAAATGCGTGACTCTGGCAGCATATATAGACTAAACCCACTCATCATTTCCATGCATGATCAGAATAAAAAGGCACTGCATTTGTTTAAATACTTCATATTGCCTTGTCACCCACAAATTGTTTAAATAAGAAGTATTCCATTGACTGCAGTCAATTTCTTGACAAATTGTTTAACTAAATAAATAAACTATATTCCAAACAACCTACTTATATCCCATAAATTGTTTGAAGAAACAATATTCCACACTTTGTCTAAATAGCTGAAACAATATTCCACACACTGCAATCGATTTACCACAAAATGGCCGATCAACTGAGTCTTTTTCTCACCAGTTCCCAGGTGGGGGTGTAAGGTGAGGTGTGGTTTCCCAGAGGGGGATAGGTTAATTAATTGATCGATTTAATTCATTAATCAATGAAATTTATATCAAAAGTGTGCTTGTATCGGCGAGGATCGGTCCCAGGGGTTTGGGGAGTTGGAGGGGGAGGTGGGTGAGTGAAGGGTTTTTGGAAAACCACTTAACCATTCGGTAGGTTAAGGACTTGTCAATCAAAAGGCTGGATTAGCCCTAGGGGGTCATAATCCTTTTGGCAGAACAACAGGATAAGGACCTGTCAGCCAATAGAGAACAATAGGTTTGCCCCTAATGTAGGCAACCCGCATTGTGGGCTGAAAAACGGCCTTGTTCCCCTACTCTCGGAATTAATCTGAGCTAACAAATGTATCCAATGATTTTTATTCGTGGTTATTAACACACAAAGCCGTAGCCTACCTTTCAGATTATGGAGTTGTGGTTTTTTTTTTGTTTCGATCAGTCTGTATGGACATTAATCATTCGTTATTCATGTACACATCATCGTATCGCGGCGTTCCCGCTTTAATCTGGCTGTATCGCCTCGAGGTAAAACACAAATCTATGTGAGAGGATGAATTCGTGTACATGGTAAACATCACGAACGTATAGTGTTGATCAGAGATACATGATGCCCCAAATCCTTAGGGCCAAAATTACACAGATGGTAGAAAGTCCTAAGTAATTTGAAATCAAAGGCACTGACTCGCTAGCGAGTAGTATTATTAGACTTTCACAAGAATCAATGTCTTAATGAGTTTGCGAGTGACTGCGGAGACTAATCCTAGAATGACATTTCCAGGCATGCCCTGTCGATGCCAACCATCGGCAGCTGCGGATTACACTGAGAGCACAAAAGTCATGGGATACCTCCTAATATTGTGTCGGGTCTCCTTTTGGATGGCGTAGTGCAGCAGCTCCACGTGACATGAAGTCAACAAGTTGGAGGTCCCTTGCAGAAATGTTCAGCCACGCTGCCTCTGTAGTCGTCCATAACTGCGAAAGAGTTGCCGGTGCAGGATGTTATGTACGAACTGACTTCTCGATTACACTGAAGTTAAAAAAAGTAATGGGATTGTGATATGCACATGTACAGATGGTGGTAGTATCACGAACACAAGGTATATAAGGCAGAGCATTGGCGGAGCTGTTATTTGTACTCTAGTGATTCATATGAAAAGTTTCCGACGTGGTTATGACCGCACAACGGAAAGTAACAAACTTTGAAGGTGGAATGGTAGTTGGGGCTAGACGTGTAAGACATTCCGTTTCGGAAAACGTTAGGGAATTCAATATTCCGAAATCCACAGAGTGAAGAGTGTGCCGAAAATGCACAGTGCCTTATTGACAACTTGGACCCATAGCTCCTTGGGTCTGAGCCACTCTCGAACCCTACTATTAGTTCTTACCAACTGAAGTTTGTGCTCATCTGACCAGGCCACGGTTTTCCAGTAGTCTAGGCTCCAGCCGATACGGCCACAAGTCCAGAAGTGCTGCAGGCTATATCGTGCTGTTAGCGAAGGCACTCACGTTTGTCATCTGCTGCTATAACCGATTAAAACCGAATTTCGTTGTACAGTCCTAACGGATACGTTTGTTGTACGTCCCACATTGATTTCTGTGGATATTTCACGCATTGCTACTTGGCTGTTAGCACCGACGACTCTACGCAAACGCCATTACTCTCGGTCGTTAAAAGAAATCCGCTGGCCTCTGCGTTATCAGCGGTGAGAAGTAATGTCTGAAACTTGATATTCTCGGCACACTATTGACATTGTGGATCTCGGAATATTGAACTCCCTAACGATTTCCTAAACGAAGTGTCCCTTTTGCTAGCTCAAACTACAACCTCGCGTTCAAAGTCTGTTAATTTCCATTGTTCTGCCATAATCACGTCAGAAACTTTTTTTACATGAACCATCTGAGTACAAATAACAGCCCCATCAATGCACTGCTCTTTTATTCCTTGTGCTCCCGGTACTTTCGCCATATGTATGTGTACATATCGCTATCCCATTACTTTTGTCATCTCAGTTTATTTGTCATGAGGTTTTCGAGTTCTTTCCTGCGGTCCCCTTTATCTGATCTTAGTCCTCGCCATTGTTGTTCGAAACAATGTGAGCCGTTGTAAAGTTTCTGACGCCATGTCGGATGAAGAGGCTGTGGTTACCCGATATCTGGCATCGGTTTGGCTTTTTTTGAAGTATGATTTTATAACAACTTTTTGTCATTTCAGTTGCCCTCGTTGCTTTGTTTGTCCATTTTTGAGTTTAGAATACTTTTTTTTTGTTTTGTTTCGTAGATGTGTCTCTGCCGGCATGCGGGTAATATGACTATGCCATCAAAGATAGTGTTTGGTGACGATGGCATTTGACTCCTTCAGGATGCTGATGTTGGTACGCCGGTCTCACCAGTTCACCTTCTGTATTCTCCTGAGACATCACTGAAGATATTTCTCGAGGAGCTTCATATGTCTTCTATGGGTTATCCTCGCCTCACACTCATAAGTGACAGTTAGTATAATGATGCTGACGTAGACACAGAACTTATTCAGGTTACATAGATTATGATCCTCATTGACCCTGTCTTGCAGACGGCCAAAAGCTGCTTCAGGACATCTTATGGTATAGTGGATTTCAGCATCCACATTTGCGTTAGTTGAGATATGACTACCAAAGTAAAGCAAGTGCTCAACATTCCGAAGTATTTCAACGTTGAATGTTATAGTTGGAGCTTTATAGTTGCTATTTGGTGAATTTTGATGCTAAATTGTGTTTTCCTAGCGTTGACATCCAGATTGGTGCTCATGTATGTCTCATTAAATACATTCCAAATTAGATGAAGGATTTACTCTGACTTAGCCGTAACAACAAATGAATATCTAAAGCAGCACGAGATTGAACACTGCACGTAGACACACGTTTTTGAACTGCTTTTGTCTCGTAAAAAGCAGTTTATTGTTACGTAGATGTTAGTAACTCTACTTTACAATACAATCCTCTGTGATGTGTCTTTGATAGAGTCTGTCACAATTTAAAGTACGTTATTAGTTGCCAAAGATAAGCATTACTCGTAACAGATAAGTATTTAATGCGAAGTACAGCAGGCTGTATTTCTCGGAAAGCTAAACAATGTAAAAGGAAAAATTTTGCAACAGATATTGTACTAATTTGATGAATATTAAACCTGTGAATCAAAACTTAAGACAAACTGGGTAGTTAAAACCACAGAAAGCTGCACAAGGTTCCTGTAAAGAATTACCAAGCGGTAGAATTTGAGTAGTAGTGTTAGAAAATTCATCACAAAACTCTAGTCGACATGGCCGTGAATTTCCCACCCAAAAGAATAACGTAAGGCGGATATCGGTGGAGCTATGTTACACCTCTATGAGAAACTACGTGTCAAGGTAGTGGGCCAAAGTTTTCAAACCGAGAATAAAGTTCTCTTATAGGATTATCAAGCATAGTACAGCAGTCCTGACTTTCCTGCAGTTAATAATTTTCAAGATGAGGATTGTGTCAGTGAGAAGATGTTTTCAGCTGACGCCATAAAAATGTCTGGAGTCGTGAAAATTCATACTGCACGCCTGTCTCAGATAACCAGCAGCGATTCTCTGTCAACGCTATGTTAGTAAAACTAGAAGATCAAGTAATTAGACGTCATTTGCCACCACCCATTTTGAATGCTACATTTTACCTGGTGTTCATTCGAAATGTGCTGCTAGAGTTGTAGGAGGAGACTGTGTATTGTTATCTGTGAGAGCATGTGGTTTCATCACAACAGTGCACCATCCCACTTCACTATTAAAATCCGTGAGCTCATTGGCCAGCACATCGCCGAAACTCACTTCTATGGATGTTTTCCGTTGGGTTTTCATTAAGCGTCTCTTGCATGATATTCTAGTAGGGACTTAAGAAGAACTAGCTGGTAGAGTTTAAGCTTCCTACATAATTGTAAAACAGATAATAGGATATATGAAAGAATGTAGCAAAAGTTTAGGCTCCGCTGTGATGTATCAACTTTCTGTACAAGTTATGCAGTCTGACACCTTACAGTATGTGTAGGCTGATCGAGGAATATCTTTACACATGCAGAGATGGTCTTTTCTCTCAGTCTACTGTGCACTGTGGAATACTGAGGCCAATTTTATGTATTAAGTCGTCAATATATTTACAAATAAAGCACATCGTCTACTCGAGCTACTTTCACAATAAACAAGAAACTAATATGATAGTATGGGGTGTCCCAAAAAGAATGACCCGATTTTAAATGGAATTATTTATTAGGAAGAAGGACTTCACACCAACAAATTGCATACTAACTTACTCAGAAAAAAACAGAAGTTTATAAAAACCCACCATAAATATTCAATATGTCCTCCACTGGTTGCATGGACGACATCTAGCCGATAGCTGAATTCATCCCATACTGAGCGTATGGTGTCTTCTGTCACCGAAGCTACAGCAGCTGATATTCTGGTTTTTAGTTCATCAATTTCACGAGGTAAGTGAGGAACGTAGCCGGCCGAAGTGGCCGTGCGGTTAAAGGCGCTGCAGTCTGGAACCGCGAGACCGCTACGGTCGCAGGTTCGAATCCTGCCTCGGGCATGGATGTTTGTGATGTCCTTAGGTTAGTTAGGTTTAACTAGTTCTAAGTTCTAGGGGACTAATGACCTCAGCAGTTGAGTCCCATAGTGCTCAGAGCCATTTGAACCATTTTTTTTTGAGGAACGTAAATATATTGTTTAACATATCCCCACAGGAAGAAATCACATGGTGTTAAGTCGGGGGATCTAGGAGGCCAAGAGTGTAAAGCCTGGTCTCGCGGTCCTGTAAGCCATATCCTACGTTGAGACATGTTGGCATTGAGGAAACTGCGCACGTTGTTGTGCCAGTGCAGTGGTGCTCCATCTTGCTGATAGAAGAAATTGTCAGAGTCAAGTTGTGGGAAAAATCAGTTCCATAGCATTGCAAGATATGATTGTGCTGTTATAGTTTCTACATCAAAAAGGTAGGGTCCATAAACCTTGCTTTGTGAAACAGCACAAAAAACTTTAACTTTTGGTGAATCACGTTCGTGTTCAGTTGTTTCATAAGGATTTTCGAGCCCCCATATATGCAAATTATGACGGTGAACCTTACCGCTAATATGGAGAGTTGCTTCATCACCGAATATCAACCGTGACATAAAAGTGTCATCTTCCATGTCCTCTACAACATCACTGCTAAAGTCCACTTGCTTCACTTTGTCAGTATCTTGAATAGCTTGTACCAGTTGTAATCGGTATAGTTTGAGGGCTAAACGATGCTGTAACACATGCCACACTGTCATGCGCGGTAACGCAAGTTCCCGGCTAGCACAAGGCGTAGATTTGCGGGGGCTCTGCTCAAATTCTCGAAGAATTTGTTCCACTGTTTGTCCAGGAACGCGTGGCCGGCAGGACTTTTGCCTTTACAGAGGCACCATGTTTCTTCAAACTGTTTATACCACCATCAAATGTTCTTTGGTGATGGTGGTTTACCACGATTTCGAATATGAAACGCCCGCTGAACTGCGATCACTGATTGAGTACGACTAAGTTCAACAACACAATACACCATCTTTTGCGCGGACACCATATTGCGCGAGACTGGCTGCACGAGCCAGGTCAGCGCTCGTAGCGACATCTAGCGGATTTTTCTGAAATTCTAGACCATGCCAATTACATTACGTGCTGTTTCAGTTACCTAGTGACACTTTTTTCAATATTATTACTAGTTAAAATCGGGTCATTCTTTTTGGGACACCTTTTTATAAAGAACATTCATAACATATACGATGGAATGCAGAAAATAAATGCCTCTGAATTTTTTATGTGAACTTCTTAAGGTTTTTTTAAATAAAACAAACATTATTAACATTCTAAATATTTACTCTTCATGTCCAAACATTTATAACCCTCTGCCGCTAGAGGACTCTGAGCTGTAGCGTTTAACATGGCGGTGCGTAACGCAACTATATCTATGCATAAGAAACACCGTTCTGTAGACGAATTTCAAATTCGAAGAGTTCGTCCACACCGTCCCCTTCACATAACAATGCCAGATCGCACACGAGCACTGCGACATCTGAAACAATCCTCCACCTTGGGTTCATAGAAAAATAATTCGGAGGCGTTACTTTTCAGTACACCCCAGTAAAAAAGTACTATGAACTATAACGTCAGTCAAACGAGAACAAGACAGATAGATGAAAGTAAATAAATTGTTTATTATTTCAAAAGAAGTTGGCGTAATTGTTAATACATTAATTCCACAGTGCGACACGACGGTCCATGCCTACCTGGAAAAATATTTGCGGTTGCCTATGGGTCCATGATTGTACCCAGGTGTGCACCTTTTCGTCTGAATCAAACTGTCGGTGTAGAGCATTCATGAGGATACATCAAGTATAATTCCCAACAGATGCAAATCGTAACCCGTTAAGTACTACACGGAGGGTCTCTGAATATAGCACTTCTTACCAAAAAAGATGTGCCGCGATCAATTAACGTGGTGGATTTTAGTAAATAATGCCCATGCTGACCTTCTCTAGCACAAATGGAGGCAGTGGCGCAGTGGTTAGCACACTGGACTCGCATTCGGGAGGACGACGGTTCAATCCCGTCTCCGGCCATCCTGATTTAGGTTTTCCGTGATTTCCCTAAATCGTTTCAGGCAAATGCCGGGATGGTTCCTTTGAAAGGGCAGGGCCGATTTCCTTCCCAATCCTTCCCTAACCCGAGCTTGCGCTCCGTCTCTAATGACCTCGTTGTCGACGGGACGTTAAACACTAACCACCACCACCACCACAAATGGAGGCAACTTGCTTACCTTTCGAGAATGAGATTTTCACTCTGCAGTGGAGTGTGCGCTGATACGAAACTTCCTGGCAGATTAAAACTGTGTGCCGGACCGAGACTCGAACTCGGGACCTTTGCCTTTCGCGGGCAAGTGCTCTACCTTTCGTCTTGTAAAGATGTCTCGTAGTCGCCGTCCCAATTACTTTATTCTCCGCTGGCCTCAGGTTCTAACGCGCATGCGGTAAACAGCGCTTAACAAATGGGAATAAATTCAGTGGTATTAAAAGTGAAATTACAGGATACTAGGATTACAGACTACTATTTCTGTTTATAAAACCAAAGATTCAAGAAGAAGATTCTGAGAGCCAGTATACCACCATTCTTCATGGCAAAGTTTTTGGATGGTAGTCAATTGCCGAGCATCGCAAAAGTCTCATTAAAAATCTCCAAACTAACTAAGAATTCACACGAGATTAACACATTCTCGAACAAGAACGTCTTTCGAGGCAATTTTAACAAATTATTCCGTCTTAACGCGACATTACATTTTACACACGGATTCACGTATTGCCTCCCCCGAAAACGATCACAGACTAGTAGTCAGCTACCGTAACAGTTTGAAGACTGCCCGCTCTGTGCGCACCTGCGATTGGTCAGTTGTTTTGGCCAATGACTATCAACGTTAAGTGAAATTTGTATTTAGTTTCTACGTGCGAATTGAAAGTTATTGAGATTATTATTAACAAGCTATCAGGGCGGGTAACGTCGGAAGCATGGTTGCAGATCTATATTAATATTTAAACAGTAAATACAAGCCTCGCAGGTGAATTCGTGCTCTCTGTATAGATTCCAGCACAAAACGGCCCACCCCATCCTCCTCACGCTCTTAGACCCTCTGTCGAATAGGGTGACATGCATGCGTCTCGCTACCTTAGAGTGAGGTGAATCTTCCTCTGCTGAATGTTAAACCGCAGCAATAAAAAAGTATAACGACATGTAGCTGAGATGTGGCATAAATACCACCGCAGCCACTAATGTCTCGGAAGGCTATCTCCTACCTTCCTGAAGGACGTGACGATATTCAACAATGCGTTTTCTGGAATGAGATTTTCACTCTGCAGATGACCCGTTCTCACAGCTTCAATTCCACCAGTACCTCGTCTCCTACTATCCAAACTTCACAGAAGCTCTCCAGCGAACCTAGTAGAACTAGTACTCCTGGAAGCCGAGCCGTCTAAGGCGCTGCAGTCATGGACTGTGTAGCTGTTCCCAGCGGAGGTTCGAGTCCTCCCTCGGGCATGGTTGTGTATGTTTGTCCTTAGGATAATTTAGGTTAAGTAGTGTGTAAAGCTTAGGGACTGATGACCTTAACAGTTAAGTCCCATAAGATTTCACACACATTTGAACATTTTTTACTCCTGAAAGGCAGGAGACGAGGTACTGGTAGAACTGAAGCTGTGGGGTCAAGTCGTGAGTCGTGTTTGAGCAACTCAGTTGGTAGAGCACATGCCTGCGAAAGGCAAAGGTCCCGAATTCGAGTCTCGGTCCGGCAAACAGTCATAATGTGCCAGGAAGTTTAAATGCGTTTTCTGTCTCCCATTGAAAGCGAGTTATTGGCGGATACATATGACATGCGAACGCGACATAGAATTTTCTAGAGGTTGCGTCGATGGGAAACCAGATAACTGGAAAACTTTCTTCACGGAGTCTTTGGGGGCCGCACAGATTGCGCCTACCAATTACATGATCGGCCAGAGCTTGGCGCACATTTTTCATTGGAAGTTTATGTTCGTGGCAAGCTTTCAGCTCAGGTCACGGGCAGGAGACGCAGTTTAAGAGGACGCTGGGTGGAGATATGAAGCAGTACACACGTTCAGAATTAAGATTAGAAACTTCAGGCTTCTGTGACGGGGTGCAGCAGTGAGCAGGTCTTCTGCTCCGAGAGGCTGTATGCGCATTGTCTGACGAGTAGCAGTGCACCATATTCAGCTTGTTTCCCTGCACAACAATGTTGCTGAGATTATCTGGTGGTATCGGCAGTTTACAAAAGAGTGAAATTAGGCGTTTTTCTATACTTAATTAAATTCATTAGGACTCATTCACGACCAGGCAAGCAGGGATAGTTGAATATTATTTTTCATTTCAGCTTTTGATACGATCGTACAATAACTGTCCATTCATCCATGGCTACGTTTTACGCGACTAATTTATTAGACTGACGGTTACTTCTGAACTCCGATTCCTCTTCCGAAAACTTTGCCAAGTTAAGCAGTGCTAGTTGCATCTAATTTCTTGTTTCTAATCAGATGTTGCTCTTGCTGTGTGCTTAATTATGTTCCATCTTATTATCATTATCAGAATTGTGCACTCTGATTATAATTATAATAAACTTAGATTCACTTAGGTCAAGATTTTAATTTAGTAGTGAGCGAATCCCTTTTCTGTTCAGTATATCTTTGATGACTTTGTGAAGCCCAGCTCCTGGGGCTCATTTACCAGGGTCAAACTTTTAATACCGCTAAATCCGTCGCCCACAGTTCTTAATTTAATATCTGAGTTGACTGGGGAGGATCTGCCTCTCAGTGGCCCAGCTGATACAGATCCTTAGGCATCAGACTATCATTCGTTGTAACTTACTAATAAGTCTGGAACATGTTCACCTGCTCAAAAAAAGAATAACCTAATAACGCCAAATGAAGTTGCGGGGAGAATTGTCTCCTGGCCAAGATTTTCTAGAAAAAAGTACACGCAAGTGTTGTAGCGCAGGAGTGGTGAAGAATCACAGTTGATTTCTCCGATAATTCACGTCTATCCACATGTGAGGATCTTAATGTAGAACTAAATAGCATAAAGCCTAAGAAAGCCAGTTGGTTTAATGGTACAAATAACTGATTTCTATCGAATATTGATCCTTATGCCAAAAAGTGGCAGGCAGTATTCTGGAGACTGCACACATTCCTAAAGAGACAAGGAAAACATAAATAATCGCAATTCCTATACCAGAAAAACTAACAGAAAGCTATTACTCAATAGTTATCCTTAGTTCTTGCTATCAACTGCTGGAAAGAATGAGTCTAAGTCACATTGCTGGGAAAATTATGGAATAAATCCCTTTAACAGGCTGACGAGTCTGAGCTGTAGATATCAAGCAACTTTTATTGAAGCAGGCTTTCAAGAAGTCTTGAAAGTGTCAAAAAATGGTTCAAATGGCTCTGAGCACTATGGGACTTAACTTCTGAGGTCATCAGTCCCCTAGAACTTAGAACTACGTAAACCTAACTAACCTAAGGACATCACACACATCCATGCCCGAGGTAGGATTCGAACCTGCGACCGTAGCGGTCGCGCGGTTCCAGACTGTAGCGCCTAGAAACGCTCGGCCACTCCAGCCGGCTTGAAAGTGTCCATAGTGTTTGTTGATTTAACTGCAGTTCAGTATACCATGGAGAGAGGGGGAGTCCTTCTCAAGTTCCTAATTGTGATGCTGTCAGAACTCCAGCTCAGGTGTGTTACACATCAAGAGAGTAAGGGAAATAGTGAGTGAAATTTTCTAAGTCCAAATAGAATGGCATTGCTCAAGTGCACAGAAGTATCAACATGAGCCAATAATGAGGCATAAACATTATGACACAGTTGGTCACCAATAGTGCGACATCAGCACTTCGCTGTATGAGTGCGAGCTAGCTCAGTGGGAAAGGGGTAGGCAGGTGCAGACCAATCTGCCTCCATTACCCTCGTAACGTTATGTAAGAAGCGCTAAGGAATATGCAAGAACACCCATCCGGGGTTTGACCAAGCAGTTAAGACACTGAAACAAATTATTTGAGCAAATGTAGCAGAACGGAAGACCACTGACAACTCGTAAAAAGCAGAACTGATTTGGTCATGATGAATGACGTCAAACAGCAGAGCCTCTCCCTAAAACCTTATATACTCCATGTCACTAGGCTAGAGGCAGACGATCAGTAGGACCGATGGCGTTCATGTCGTTTGCACATGATTCTCTGATTACTGTATTGCAACATCTCGAGCAGGATATTTTTTCAGTACTGGCAGTGATCTGGGAGAGACAGAGTACTCCCAGAATGGCGTGTACGAAACAACACACACACGACATAGTCATCTCCATCTCTGAGTGGAGCTTCCGATGGGCGCCCATACCATGCGGAGGAGGAGGGGGGAGGGGCAATCCACTTACTAAAAGTCACCAACCTGAGCACAGAGCTGATGCAACGAGGTACTGCATCCTGAACCAACCACTGACTTCAGTAGATTCCTCGCTGGCATGCTAAGCCACCAGCTCCAGCCAAAGCTAAGGCGATTAGATGTATTCAGAGAAATATGTGAAATAATTTTTAATCCTGTTTCATTGTGACTGGTGACACCACTCAGGTTTCTGGGTCCTCATACTGACAGACAGTAGGAGTTTCCAATCTGAGAGTGGGCAACCCCTTCAAGTATTACATAATATGCTACCCACTAAACAATTTACATTTTTTCTTAGGGAAAGATAGCAGCAAACGAACAACTCTGAAGAACGGTCTCCCACAGGGCTCTGCACTTTCGCCTGTTCTTTCCAGCCTATACAGGGTGAATCACCTAACGTTACCGCTGGATATATTTCGTAAACCACATCAAATATTGACGAACCGATTCCACAGACCGAACGTGAGGAGAGGGGCTAGTGTAATTGTTTAATACAAACCATACAAAAATGCACGGAAGTATGTTTTTTAACACAAACCTACGTTTTTTTTAAATGGAACCACGTTAGTTTTGTTAGCACATCTGAACATATAAACAAATACGTAATCAGTGCCGTTTGTTGCATTGTAAAATGTTAATTACAGCCGGAGATATTGTAACCTAAAGTTGACGCTTGAGTACCACTCCTCCGCTGTTCGATCGTGTGTATCGGAGAGCACTGCAACACACATCGCGTTTCTACAGAATGATCTGCCAACGTTGCTCGAAAATGACCCACTGGAAATGCGTCGACGTATGTGGTATCAGCATGATGGTGCACCTGCACATTCCGCAATTAACACTAGGCTGACCCTTGACAGGATGTTCGACGGGCGTTTCATAGGACGTGGAGGACGCATAAATTGGCCAGCCCGTTCTCCTGATCTTACACCTCTGGAATTATTTCTGTGAGGTACGTTAAAGGAGAATGTGTACCGTGATGTGCCTACAACCCCAGAGGATATGAAACAACGTATTGTGGCAGCCTGCGGCGACATTACACCAGATGTACTGCGGCGTGTACGACATTCATTACGCCAGAGATTGCAATTGTGTGCAGCAAATGATGGCCACCACATTGAACATCTATTGGCCTGACATGTCGGGACACACTCTATTCCACTCCGTAATTGAAAACGGAAACCACGTGTGTACGTGTACCTCACCGCTCATGGTAATGTACATGTGCGTCAGTGAAAAAGACCAATAAAAAGGTGTTAGCATGTGGACGTAATGTGCTGTTCCAGTCTCTTCTGTACCTAAGGTCCATCACCGTTCCCTTTGGATCCCTACGTAATTCGGTGCTCTCCGATACACACGATCGAACAGCGGAGGAGTGGTACTCAAGCGTCAACTTTAGGTTACAATATCTCCGGATGTAATTAACATTTTACAATGCAACAAACGGCACTGATTACGTGTTTGTTTATATGTTCAGATGTGCTAACAAAACTAACGGGGTTCCATTTAAAAAAACGTAGGTTTGTGTTAAAAAACATACTTCCGTGCATTTTTGTATGGTTTGTATTAAACAGTTACACTAGCCCCTCTCTTCACGTTCGGTCTGTGGAATCGGTTCGTCAGTATTTGATGTGGTTTACGAAATATATCCAGCGGTAACGTTAGGTGACTCACCCTGTATATTGCAGATAATTCTGATAGTGACAGCAGGGAATTAACTTACACATATACACTGGGCATTGGTACCTATGGAAGGTCCATAGAGGACGCTGAAAGAAAATTGACAGATGATACTTCAGTTTTGTATTAGTTCTACCAAACACAACCTAGCTTAAACGGAATAGTTGTGGTTCCTTCTTAATAACAGACAGGCCAACTGTCAACGGTAGATCTATTTTGATGAAAATCCCTTGACAAAGAATCAAAGTGCGGTGTCAATAGTACGGTTTTCTTCTATTTGAAAAACATGTGATCTTTTCCTTGTACCTCTCTCTCACATCGCGGCAGGGTCGGCAAGGTTAGGAACAGACTTGACGTCGTAAATTTAAGTGATGTCCAGATGGCCTTCCTGTCGTCACCTCTTTACCACTAGGGGCGGATTATGTGTACTCCAAACTATACTTTATTTTGCTATACCTCTCACTGCCCCCATACCACCCCTATTTTTTCCCTTCTTTTACTCCCCCTCCAATCTCTTACATTTTCACTTACGTCTTAATACACTCCCTTCCACTACCTCTTCAGTACCACTGTCTGTGGTGTTAATCATGTGCAAGAGTGAGAACTTTTTTAAATGTTTGCCAACCTTGTAACTGAGTGGGGAATTGGGTACCAACCAGGAATTCTCCTAGTGGGATGGGGGAAACCTCCTATTCAGGCTGTCCCATACACCGACGCCCGTCGTTAAACCGCTGGGCACATTCGGTCTGAGGCTGATGCACATTTTCATCTTGAAGGGACGCTTTAACATTCACAGCTATCTAAGAAGGCATTTGGACAATGTATGGTCGATAGTAATAATAATTATTACTTTAAGTCATTATTTTGTTTGGCTATAATGCACAGTACCCAGGACAGGGTACATATTATACTACAACATTGTTCATATATTGTCTGGCCTCCTCTCCCCACCCCATCCACGTTCTCTAGTTTATCTAATATCTCCCTCCTTCTGCCCCCTCTCCCCCCCCCCCTCCCCCCTTTTACATTTGCCGCTATGGCCTTTCTCAGTAAAATTCTATATATCCTGTGTAAAATGAAATGAT
Organism: Schistocerca americana; assembly: GCF_021461395.2. Lineage (NCBI taxonomy): Eukaryota > Metazoa > Arthropoda > Insecta > Orthoptera > Acrididae > Schistocerca > Schistocerca americana. The sequence continues at coordinate 720,912,642 of NC_060130.1, forward strand.
TGTTCTACTCGTCGCAGTTTCCATTCTTTGCAGTCGCCTTTCTTTGATATGTCTTTACATCAGTTGTACATTTCTCTGGTTTGACTTCAAATTATTTTATTACCTGGCTTTAGTATTACCCATAGTATGACATGCTACACAAACTGGCAGCCTACGATGTTCATCTTTGACTTCCATTACATCAGTACATTCGACAGTGTGCCTTTAGATAATGGTGCCTGCACCTGTAATGACTGATTTTGGTGATCATTTTATGGCACAGTTTCTAAATGTATGTGAGACATGTTTGCTGTATTTCTGTCGGACAGTTTGCGAATATGGTCTGCTTTATACTGCATGCTATGACACCTGCATTATGTAACCAAGTTTAATGAATTTAACAATGATATCGTTTAAAGAAGCCTAATCATGCTTAACCCATTTCAATAATTTTTAAATTATAATAAATTTAATTTTTTGAATCCTACATTGTATTGGAATAATGTTATCTACTTTCTAGAACATTATATTTTTTATGCATCGTAGTACTTGAAAATGGGCAAAGGCGGAAATCACGATTATACAATGAAATAAATAGAATAAACAGTCTGTATAGTCAAAAGGCCGAACTTTCATTTGAACAGCAAAAAAAAAAAGAAAATAAAGTTTGTACGCTCAGTTGCATGTAACCCCAGAAAGATTTCAGTGACTAGACAGATTCTGCAGAGGCTTGATCGTGGTACTTTTTATTATTATTATTTTTTTTTGTAGCTGCCAATACTACAGTGTACAAACATGATTTAGTTCTCTGACAGCGATACCAAAGTATCTGTGTGTTCCTGATACTGATTGTTTATCAGACGCTAAGTGAAAATAAGGTGGAAGCTCTCCCTGTTGCAGTAACTTGTATTTTGTATGCATTAGGCAATAAGAAGAGCAAAATAATCCAAGTCTATTGTGGCTTAGTAATAATAACATACAGTTGCAAATCCCGTTCGTAGTAAGGGCTTATGTAACGCAACATTTTGCGGGAGATATTAGTAGAATGAAGGTAAACCAGAGGAGACGTAAGTTAAGTATTAATGCCGCTTCGCACCGAAAAAGAAAGACAAATGTAAACTGAGGGAAGAAGGCCAAGCAAGCAATAAGCAAGTAGAAAGGTTGTCGGGTACAGTGAGTCAATGAAAGGAAAACAACAGGCCGCCGGCCAGGCAGACCAGGGCTGTCATGTAACATGACACAAAATAGTGCCCAGAAAAGAAACACCGAAGAAGGGCTCATGATTGCAGATACTAGAGTAGGTTTGGAAACTAAATTAATCCAAAAACAGGCCTCGACGAAATAAATGCATGTGGGTGAAGATTAATGAAGAACAAGCATGCACTTGAAGGATGCTTAGGTCAAATCCCACTTGGGCGGAGAAAGAGTACGAAAGGAAGGAAGGAAAATTAGGTTTTAACGTACCATCGACAACGACTAATGCTCCAGCTGGGATAGGATGAGAATGGGTAGGGACATAGGCCGTGTCCTTTTCAAAAGGCAAAATGCCGGAATGCATGTTAATAAATGTAGAGAAACTACACGAACATGAAATCTGGATGACTGGACGAAAATATGAAGCCTGTTCCTGCCAAACCCGAATATAATGCTTAAGCTCTTGACCACATCGCTCTGGTACTACAAGCGTAACATCTGTTGAATCTTTGCAGCTCTATAAACAAACGACGTATACAGTCGCCCGATCGCTAGTTGAACACTGATACATCACAGAAACATTTCACTTCAGCTGACGTTCCAACTTCGTAGGTGAACAATCAGATTATTTCCGTTCTCAGCCTGGTGATAGCACTACGTGAGCGTCAGTTAACATGCAGTGTAACTTTCAAGAAGAGTACTCTATTTGCAAGAAAGGTTTTGTGCCTTATTGGGATAAGTATAGAAATACTGACGGAATATTTTTTCCTGATATTTCAGCTACTATATCGCCCTCTATGCGTTTCCAATACAGAATGAAAAACTGATGTAATCCATTTTCTTCACATCTGACCTGTAAAGTACTTAAGCTCATGCCATAAGTTGCTACAGCCAGTTTTTGTGTTAACAGTTGTTACGTGTAAACTGGCGTGCATGTATCTATATAAATGCTGCAGGCACGTTAACAGTGGTCAGAAACAGTCTGTATAGCTTGTATAGTTGTTGCAGGGTAGGTTGTGCTGAGAAATAACTGTTACGGAAAAAAAGTTCGATACGTTGCTCCGGTTCCGAGTTAATTAAAAAAATGGTTCAAATGGCTCTGAGCACTATGGGACTTAACATCTGTGGTCATCAGTCCCCTAGAACTTAGAACTACTCAAACCTAACTAACCTAAGGACATCACACACATCCATGCCCGAGGCAGGATTCGAACCTGCGACCGTAGGAGTCCCGCGGTTCCGGACTGCGCGCCTAGAACCACTAGACCACCGCGGCCGGCCCGAGTTAATTAATAATGAACTTAGGCAACAGGTAGTTGCGCGTGCATGTTGAAGCGGCACGCCAGATACAATTAGTGTCCTTCATTTTTATAGCGTATAAGACAGCTCACGAGAATGCACAGCCTTTGGCTCGGGTTCGATTCTTACTACGGCCCCAGCTCCAATTTTTGTATCCCTGTCTTTTTCGGTTTTTACGAACTAAGCGAAACACAAGTTTAGTGACACCGTCTCTGGCGGGCCTCTTCAATTTGTGCGCACAACGGCCTCACTGACTAACTTCAATGCCAATTAATCGGCAACGGCGCAGTTTATTAAATATTTTTTCCTAACAAATATTTCTCAACACAACCAATTTTTCAACACTCTTGCAAGCTTTTCAGACTGTTTCCGACCGCCCTGTATATAATAATATAAAATCATCTGATTCACTGAATGGTATAAGAACCTCCACTCTCATTTGAATAATCTTGGAAGGAAGATTAGTGTTTAACGACCCACCGACAAAGAGGTCATTAGATGCGGCATAAATACCCCGCCTAGGGGAGAAAATCGCTCATGTTTCTTTCAAGAAACCGTTCACGGAATATTTAACGAAACCGCGGAGAACGTAAATGTCGGTGCCTAGGAACAGATTTTAACTGCCGTCCTCCGAATGACTACAATGTGCCAACAACTTCACCACACTGCTTGCTCAGTGGTCTTACGAGCAATACTTCACTTTAGGTGACTGTAATAAATGCGACCATAATGTAGAGTTGATAACGGTCGGATTCAAAGAAGAAATTCTCCGCGTGGGATTAGCCGAGCGGTCTGGGCACTGCAGTCATGGACTGTGTTTCGTGTCCCGGCGCAGGTTCGAGTCCTCCCTCGGGCATGGGTGTGTGTGTTTGTCCTTAGGATAATTTAGGTTAAGTAGTGTGTAAGCCTAGGGACTGATGACCTTAGCAGTTAAGTCCCATCAGAAAAAAAAAGAAATTAAAAAAGAAATTCAAACCTGGCGCCTGCACATAATCTACTATTATCGAATAGAAACAAAAGGGTAACATAGCTTAAAGTTTTCAGTCGAGGGACGGAAAACAGTCAACAGTGTCTCATACCCAAATTCACTGAGGCACTACGAAAAGGTTTCAGCTTCATCTGAATACAGCAGCGCTCAGTGTTATGGTCAGCTAAAGTTCGGTGCAGTATTTTTGAAATACCATAAAGACTAATTAAAGAAGAAAAATACTGGACCCCTCAAAAAACACAGCCTGATGTGTGCCACTATTCACAATATACGTAAATGACGTTGTGGATAACATCGGAAGTTCACTGAGGCTTTTTGCGGATGATGCTGTGGTACATCGAGAGGTTGTAACAATGGAAAATTGTACTGAAATGCAGGAGGATCTGCAACGAATTGGCGCATGGTGCAGGGAATGGCAATTGAATCTCAATGTAGACAAGTGTAATGTGCTGCGAATACATAGAAAGAAAGATTCGTTATCATTTAGCTACAATATAGCAGGTCAGCAACTGGAGGCAGTTAATTCCATAAATTATCTGGGAGTGGGCATTAGGAGTGATGTAAAATGGAATGATCTTATAAAGTTGATCGTCGGTAAAGCAGATGCCAGACTGAGATTCATTGGAAGAATCCTAAGGAGATGCAATCCGAAAACAATGGAAGTAGGTTACAGAACACTTGTTCGCCCACTGTTTGAATATTGCTCAAAAGTGTGGGATCCGTACCAGATAGGGTTGATAGAAGAGATAGAGAAGATCCAACGGAGAGCAGCGCGCTTCGTTACAGGATCATTTAGTAATCGCGAAAGCGTTACGGAGATGATAGATAAATTCCAGTGGAAGACTTTGCGGTAGAGACGCTCAGCAGCTCGGTACGGGCTTTTGTTGAAGTTTTGAGAACATACCTTCACCGAAGATTCAAGCAGTATACTGCTCCCTCCTACGTATATCTCGCGAAGAGACCATGAGGATAAAATCATAGAGATTAGACCCCAAACAGAGGCATATCGACAATCTTTCTTTCCACGAATAATACGAGACTAGAACAGAAGGGAGAACCGATAGAGGTACTCAAAGTACACTCCGCCACAGACCGTCAGGTGGCTTGCGGACTATGGCTGTGGATGTAGATGTAGACTACCATCGTATGCAGAAGTCTTACCAGGCATGGAGCACAGATACCATTTTGTTAGTTACATGTAGAATCCTCTGTCACCCCTGTTAAAATTAACAGCAAAGCTGCATTTACAGACGGAACTAGCGTGACGCCACTGTCTTGTCATTCTGCTGTGGCACCGCAGTTGTTTTTGTGAAAACACCCTTTCTACCACGCTATTAAAAGTTAAATTCGGTTGTCATTTGTGACATCATTAGCCTTCAGCATCATTCGACTGCTCCGTGATGGCTGTATTTCGAAACAACAGTATTCCGTCCCAGTGTCATGCAATGTTTGCTGCTGTGATCCGTACGAGTTCAGTGCGTTGCCATTTTATTACGAAAGAAAAATAAAATAAAAAAGTGGCTGTTAGCGAAAATTTCGAGGTTTCTGGAACTACAATGCCTGACAAAAAAAGTGAAACATCCAGAGGGGAAGGAGGACCTGAAATGAAAGTTTATGGGTTGAGAGAGTAAGTGACGCAGTTTTGTGGTTAAAAAATATTGTAATTTACAAAGAACTTGGCAGTATGACAGCACCTATAACTATGACGTTGTAGCCCCTATAGTCTGGATACATGCACTGACTCGGCGACGAGGCGTTAAACCGTTATGTTCCTTCCAAGATCACTCAGGTGAGAGTGGAGATTCTTACACCGTGCTGTAAATCAAATGATATTAAATTATTATATCCTGAGGCAAGCTGCCCCACAAGTGTTGCAGTTGGTCCTTCACCTTCTGGATACCGGCACTGGGAGGTAATTGCCATATGATCCAGTCCCACATATATTCTTAGGGAACAGATCTGGGAATTTTTCAGGTTACTGGAGTACCTTAAAATCATGTAAACAGCTCATAGAGTCACGTACCATGTATGGCCGAGCATTGTCCTGTTGCAAAACGGCACCGCGATATTGTTAGATGAGAGGTAACACATAAGGACGCAGGATGATCGTGACTTATCGTTCTGCCATCGGAGTTCCCTCATCACCACCAACCATGACCTGAAGTCATACCCGATGGCTCTCACAACATGACGCCAGAAGTAGCTCTGTCTCGAAATCTGGTAGAAAAAACGAAACTCTGTCTCTAAATTTGGTTGAAAAAACACCTCCAAAACCTGGAGGAATTGAACCCCTGCTCAGGTTTCCTCCATTGTTGCCGACGATGGGCATCAGGACCAGTGCAGAACAGCAATTCATCGTCGAACACAATGTGACTTCCTTCATCAGCAGACCATGCATCTCGGCCATGGTACCACTCCAACCGCAGCCGTTTATGTTGTGATGTTAGCGGCAGCCTACGGATGACATAATGTTGCAATGAGGCTTTTATTTTCAGATGGTAGATGCAGAAGTGCTATGGTTATGTTGTGACTGGTGTCCAATATAGCTCTTTCGGTAACCAGACTTGGTCGACCCAAGCCTTGAGAACGACTATGCGGGCCTCCAGTCCATCACCAGGCGACTGCCACATCTAAATTCCCCCCAAATCTACATATTGCGCAATTCGACCAGCTGCTCAAATGGAGACATACAATGACGCCCATTTAAAATTCTGTCAGGTGCTGATAACGCTATCTCAAACGAGTACGTGGCATTTTTATGTACACAGTGGGTACTCAGCATCTAAAGTTATTTACTTATATATCCTACCAGGCCTGGTAACAACAATAAACACGAACCATTCGCGCACTCTGATAGCTGTTTTATCTGTCAGAAAGAATTGCGGCTCTAAATCATTTACATACCGGCTGATGGTGTGTAAAAGTATAAAATTTAATTGACATCTGACGATGTCTTCTGGATGCTTCACTTTTTTGTCTAACAGTGAATATGAAGAGGTATATGATATTAACGTTCAGCTTTTTTCAAATGGTTGAAATGGTTCAAATGGCTCTAAGCACTGTGGGACTTAACATCTGAGGTCATCAGTCCCCTAGACTTACAACTGCTTCAACCTAACTTATCTAAAGGCATCACACACATCCATGCCCGAGGCAGGATTCGAACCTGCGACCGTAGCAGCAGCGCGGTTCCGGAATGAAGCGCCTAGAATGGCTCGTCCACAGAGGGCGGTCTCAGTTTTTTTTTTTTTTTGTTTGTTTCAGGAGTACGTGTATGTGTACAATAGTCAATAATGGATATGGAATTTTAGACTACGGAAATATTTTAGGATGAACAATTAAATGAAATAAAAATGACACCAAAAACGCAGGTGGTATAAAAATTGTTATCTGGTAGACCAAGCACTGCAGAAATTGCGGATTCAATGCGTCATATAGCCTTTGAGTGTGATAGTTTCGAAAGAAAAAAGCGGAAGTATTTGAAATCTCTATACTACCGAATCCAATAAAATTCCAGGTTTCGGAAGAGTTGTGCGTCTGCAAATGGTATCTACAAGCCAGCTGTACGCTGGTTTGCTGCAGTAGATGGAATTTTCATTTTAGGGTGTTATTACTTTTATAATTGTGCTTATTGTCCCCCCCATTTTCGGACTCAACATTTACTTTGTCCATTCCTTACAGTTAAGTCCGACCTTAGGTCTGATGCAATAGCCTGAACTATAACATCAATACACGCTAGAATCATCTCAGCTAACACGATATTGAAAATTTACCTCAACGGAGAATTTGTGATGTTCTGCTCACGGTGCCACTGCAGTATGCCACGGGTTATGGTTGTGTGTGTGAACTCGACTTAATGCCCATGTAGGGATAGTTGAAAATTTGTGCCAGATCAGGCACACCCGAATTTCCTCCTTATCTCGATCGGTTGTCTCGCCCACTCTTTTATTCGAGCGTCCATCCGTCCCCTTCATCCAGTCCTTACGCTTACCGTAATCGTCTTCACTGGCGTTGGGTCTTTGGACATTAAAATTAGCTTTCTTTTATCCAAAAGCAAGGCTCTTCTTTCAACTAATGTTCCTTGCAGAATTAAGTAGTGAAAAGGACCGAAAAACTGAAGCTTAAGTACTAAGAAGAAGTGAAATAGTACTAAAACAAATACCGCCTTATAAACTAACGAGGAGACCACACACCAACTGCATTTTTGTAATTTCTTTTATATTTATAGAACGCGAAGTTCAGAATTCAAATATCAGTCCCTCTAAGCTGTTTAGTACAACTCTCAAAAATTCTCGAGAAAATCGATTTGAAGTTTCCAGCGTCTTTAATTCCCTAAATCAACAACAATTTTACGATAGGCCGCGTGTTTCTGTGGTAGAACGACTGCATGCCGCGTGGGAGGTCCGTGTCAATAATGGGCATATGTAAATTTTTAAATAAAGTTGCATGTTCTACGAGTATTTCCTTGAAACATAAAAAACATATTGGTGAAAAAAAATTATAGTGTTTCAATTATTATTTTTCTCCCTTTTTTCCATTCAGGTTGTATACTTACGTCATTTAAATATGAATTTCATCAAATATACACCAAAGATCACAAATCAAATTGCCATTTTTCATGAAAAATGTACGTCTTCTTATTTCTAATTAGATATCGCACACGAAAAGCCAGTTTCCATTGCAAATGTAAATTCATAAATTCCGATCTGTTATCATCATTATGTATTCTATGTCTCACGGAAATGTTCTTAGAACACTTACCTTTATTGAAAAATTTGAAACGGACAGGAATCGAACCCACATCACACACATCCTCGATTTAGAGAATTAAAAATACTTGGAAAAATTCAAAATTTGATTTTCTCAAGATTTTTTTGAGAGTTGCATGAAACTGCTTTTGGCGATTGAAATTTCAGTTGTGAACTTCATGTGCTATAATTACAACAACAACAAAAATACCGTTGCCGTGTGGTCTCCTTGTAACCTCCTTTTCTTCCGCGGTGAGATCTAAAAAATTTGTAAGATCTTTCTCCTCTGACAACTGAAATGATGCATTAAGTGTCTTAGCTACTGAACATACCTCTGTCTGAGAATATTCTTTAGGCTGGTGCCATTGGATCCTGTCTGTAGTGTTCCTCATGCGATACGGCTATGAGCAGAGAGTTTTGATAATTTTAGAAGGCGTGTTCAAAAATTAATGGGAATTATGTAGTTTATTTTGTGGTATTACACTGGTTCGTGCGATTTTTTCGTTGTTGTATTGGTAAACTTGTTCTTCGTCAGCTGCCAAAAAGGGTACATGTGTTTTGCTAGTATCACCGATTATATTTTTGGTATACGAAAGGTCAAAACATTTCGATTAAATTTTGCTATAAGTACGGCACTAAGGGGAGCAAAGTTTTATCAGTGTTAAACATTACTTTCTCAGATTCCGCTATGAGTAAAAAATGAGTTTGGAAGTAGTATAAGCATTACGCAGATGGCCGTGAAGTCGTTGAATATAACGAGTGACCTGGACGCCCCAGAACATCATCAACCAATGAAATCGTGGAAAGTCATTGATGACGTTGGCATATCCATTGGCTCATGCCATGAAATGTTTTTCTCTGTTTTCAATATACAACGTGAGACAGTAAAATGGGTTAAAAACATGTTAAATTTCGAAAAAAGGAAATAGCGACGAGTGCAAGTTGCACAAGTCATTAGATGAAGTCAAACGAAGCTGAATTACTGCAGCGGGTCATAACAGGTGATGAATCATGTGTTTATGGATGTGATACCGAAACTAATGGCTCAGTCGTCCCAGTGGAAGCATTCTGGATCACCAAAATTGAAAACAGCTCCACAAGTGCAGTTCAATTTTAACGTTATGATTACTGTGTCCTTCGATTTTAACTGCATAGCTAATACTTGGTTTAAGAATCATGAAAGAAGGTTGTATACACGGAAGAACCCTGGAGATACTAAAAGGTATCAGATAGATTATATAATGGTAAGACAGAGATTTAGGAACCAGGTTTTAAATTGTAAGACATTCCCAGGGGCAGATGTGGACTCTGACCACAATCTATTGGTTATGAACTGTAGATTAAAACTGAAGAAACTGCAAAAAGGTGGGAATTTAAGGAGATGGGACTTGGATAAACTGAAAGAACCAGAGATTGTACAGAGTTTCAGGGAGAGCATAAGGGAACAATTGACAGGAATGAGGGAAAGAAATACAGTAGAAGAAGAATGGGTAGATTTGAGGGATGAAATAGTGAAGGCAACAGAGGGTCAAATAGGTAAAAAGACGAGGGCTAGTAGAAACCCTTGGGTAACAGAAGCATTATTGAATTTAATTGATGAAAGGAGAAAGTATAAAAATGCAGTAAATGAAGCAGGCAAAAAGGATATAAACGTCTCAAAAATGATATCGACAGGAAGTGCAAAATGGCTAAGCAGGGATGGCTAGAAGACAAATGTAAGGATGTAGAGGTTTATCTCACTAGGGGTAAGATAGATACTGCCTACAGGAAAATTAAAGAGACATTTGGAGAAAGGAGAACCACTTGTATGAATATCAAGAGCTTTGATGGAAACCCAGTTCTAAGCAAAGAAGGGAAAGCAGAAAGCTGGAAGGAGTATATAGAGGGTCTATACAAGGGCAATGTACTTGAGGACAATATTATGGAAATGGAAGAGGATGTAGATAAAGATGAAATGGGAGATACAATACTGCGTGAAGAGTTTGACAGAGCACTGAAAGACCTGAGTCGAAACAAGGCCCCGGGAATAGACAACATTCCATTAGAACAACTGACGGCCTTCGGAGAACCAGTCATGACAAAACTCTACCATCTGGTGAGCAAGATGTATGAGACAGGCGAAATACCCTCAGACTTCAAGAAGAATATAATAATTACAATCCCAAAGAAAGCAGGTGTTGACAGATGTGAATATTACCGAACTATCAGTTTAATAAGTCACAGCTGCAAAACACTAACGCGAATTCTTTACAGACGAATGGAAAAACTGATAGAAGCCGACCTCGGGGAAGATCAGTTTGGATTCCGTAGAAATGTTGGAACACGTGAGGCAATACTGACCCTACGACTTATCGTAGAGGCAAGATTAAGGAACGGCAAACCTACGTTTCTAACATTTGTAGACTTAGAGAAAGCTTTTGGCAATGTTGATTGGAATACTCTCTTTCAAATTCTAAAGGTGGCAGGGGTAAAATACAGAGAGCGAAAGGCTATTTACAATTTGTACAGAAACCAGATGGCAGTTATAAGAGTAGAGAGGTATGAAAGGGAAGCAATGGTGGGAAGGGAGTGAGACAGGGTTGTAGCCTCTCCCCGATGTTATTCAATCTGTATATTGAGCAAGGAATAAAGGAAACAAAAGAAAAGTTCGGAGTAGGTATTAAAATCCATGGAGAAGAAATAAAAACTTTGAGGTTCGCCGATGACATTGTAATTCTGTCAGAGACAGCAAAGGACTTGGAAGAGCAGTTGAACGGAATGGACAGTGTCTTGAAAGGAGGGTATAAGATGAACATCAACAAAAGCAAAACGAGGATAAAGGAATGTAGCCGAATTAAATCGGGTGATGCTGAGGGAATTAGATTAGGAAATGAGACACTTAAAGTAGTAAGGGAGTTTTGCTATTTGGGGAGTAAAATAACTGATGATGGTGGAAGTAGAGAGGATATGAAATGTAGACTGGCAATGCCAAGGAGCGATTCTGAAGAAGAAAAATTTGTTAACATCGAGTATAGATTTAAATGTCAGGAAATCATTTCTGAAAGTATTTGTATGGAGTGTAGCAATGTATGGAAGTGAAACGTGGACGATTAATAGCTTAGACAAGAAGAGAATAGAAGCTTTCGAAATGTGGTGCTACAGAAGAATGTTTAAGTTTAGATGGGTTGATCACATAACTAATGAGGAGGTATTGAATAGAATTGGGGAGAAGAGGAGCTTGTGGCACAACTTGACTAGAAGAAGGGATCGGTTTATTAGGACATGTTCTGAGACATCGAAGGATCACCAATTTAGTATTGGAGGGCAGCGTGGAGGGTAAAAATCATAGAGGGAGACCAAGAGATGAATACACTAAGCAGATTCAGAAGGATGTAGGCTGCAGTAGGTACTGGGAGATGAAGAAGCTTGCACAGGATAGAGTAGCATCGAGAGCTGCATCAAACCAGTCTCAGGACTGAAGACCACAACAACAACAGTACATTACGAGTTCTTACCATAATGTCGAGCGATCAGTAAGGAGTACTGCTTACTAGTTCATCGCTTTTGCATCATGGTAATGAACCTGCTCTCACATTATTGTTTATTCGTGAATTATTGCCCAAAAACGAAACTGTAATTATGCACCAGCCTCCGTCTGCACCATATATAGACTCATGTGACCTTTCTCTACTCCCAAAAATAAAGAAAACCTTATAGCACCATCAACTGTTCTTCTTCTTCCTACAGTTAATTACGTTTAGTAAGTTGTACGCAAGATATGACCTTTTTATAACTTCGTGCCAGGATGTCCTTCCAAGAGCCGCAGTGGTCACTTACGTGAGGGAGGGAAGCCCTTTGGCCCACAGGGCTGTGGACTGTGAAAACTTGTTTCTCTGTGTGAGTCCATTTGGGTCTGGCTAGCCTTCCTCTCTGCGCACTGTCCGGTAATTTTGCATGCATAGATTGGATTAAAAACACATCGCGGAGAGAGCTTACAGCTATCCTAAAGATACAGTTCTGGAAGTGTTTCTGGCATTGCAGAAAGCTCCGTATAATAGTTAATAGGGACTATTTTGAAGGGGATATCGTTGATAAAGTCGAATAAATAACTTTTTACAAAAAATAAGAACACCCTTTATTTTTTACACATCTCGTATTCGTATTTGGTTACCTTTGATTTTAAATAATATTGAGATCTCAGACAATCAAGCCAGTCGCGGAATTTGGAATTCTTGCAGTTGAGTATGTAGTACTCAGACTGCCCTACTAGTCATGAGTAGGCATTACGTTTGTTGACCAATATTTAGGCTACCTGAGAATGCCCCCAGATCAGACACAAACTTTCATTGTCACTAATTTTTCCACCTATGATTCCCGAACACTGCTGGCAAAAATACTTCCATGGGGTAATTGAGAATAGGAACACTTGGCGAACGGAGTCGGTGAAGGAGTGTGGTTTACCTTGCCACGAGGGACGTATATGATGTAAAAGGGGATTAGGGCAAACATCTCTGTTGGTGACTGAGGACGTCGTACCGAGCAACATCGCATCAGTATTTGTCATTTGTACACCAATAATTATAGCTGTTAAGAGTAATATCTTTTTAGGTCGGTTAGTACCTCCAAGTATATCTACATCTACATCCATACACTGCAAGCCACCTGACGGTGTGTGGCGGAGGGTACCATGAGTACTTCTATCGGTTCTCCCTTCTATTCCAGCCGGCTGGAGTGGCCGAGCCATTCTAGGCGCTTCAGTCTGGAACCGCGCGACCGCTACGGTCGCAGGTTCGAATCCTGTCTTGGGGATGGATGTGTGTAATGTGCTTAGGTTAGTTAGATTTAAGTAGTTCTAATGGTTCTTCTCTATCTCTTCTATCAACCCTATCTAGTACGGATCCCACAGCGGTGAGCAGTATTCCAGCAGTGGGCGAACAACTATACTGTAACCAACTTCCTTTGTTTTCGGATTGCATTTCCTTACCATTCTTCCAATGAATCTCAGTCTGGCATCTGCTTTACCGACGATTAATTTTATATGGCCATTCCATTTTAAAGCACTCCTAATGCCTACCCCATTATTTATGGAATTAACTGTTTCCAGTTGCTGACCTGCTATATTGTAGCTAAATGATAAAGGATCTTTCTTTCTATGTATTCACAGCACATTACACTTGTCTACATTGAAGTTCAATTGACATTCCCTGCACCACGCGTCAATTCGTTGCAAATCCTCCTGCATTTCAGAACAATTTTCCATTGTTACAACCTCTCGATATACCACAGCATCATCCGCAAAAAGCCTCAGTGAACTTCCGACGCTATCCACAAGGTCATTTATATATATTGTGAACAGCAACGGTCCTACGACACTCCCCTGCGGCACACCTGAAATCACTCTTACTTCGGAAGACTTCTCTCCATTGAGAATGACATGCTGCGTTCTGTTATCTATGAACTCTTCAATACAATCACACAATCGGTCTGATAGTCCATTTGCTCTTACTTTGTTCATTAAACTACTGTGGAGAACTGTATTAAACGCCTTGCGGAAGTCAGGAAACACGGCATCTTCCTGGGAACCTGTGTCTATGGCCCTCTGAGTCTCGTGGACGAATAGCGCGAGCTGGGTTTCACATTATCGTCTTTTTCTAAACCCATGCTGATTCCTACAGAGTAGGTTTCTAGTCTCCAGAAAAGTCATTATAGTCGAACATAACACGTGTTCCAACATTCTACAACTGATCGACGTTAGAGATATAGGTCTACAGATCTGCACATCTGTTTGACGTCCCTTCTTGAAAACGGGGATGACCTGCGCTCTTTTCCAATCTTTTGGAACGCTACGCTCTTCTAGAGACCTACGGTACACCGCTGCAAGAGGGGGGAAAGTTCCTTCGCGTACTCTGTGTAAAATCGAACCGGTATCCCATCAGGTTCAGCGGCCTTTCCTCTTTTGAGCTATTTTAATTGTTTTTCTATTCCTCTGTCATCTATTTCGATACCTACCATTTTGTCATCTGTGCGACAATCTAGAGAAGGAACTACAGTGCAGTCTTCCTCTGTAAAACAGTTTTGGAAAAAGACATTTAGTATTTCGGCCTTTTCTGTGCGACAATCTAGAAAAGGAACTAGAGGTGTAGTCTTCTTCTGTGAAACAGCTTTGGAAAAACACATTTAGTATTTCGGCCTTTAGTCTGTCATCCTCCGTTTCCAAAATTTCTTAGGATTTTCCGCCAAGTCAGTACATAGAACTTTACTTTCGAATTCATTGAACACCTCTCGCATAACCCTCGTCACACTACATTTCGCTTCGTGTAATTTTTGTTTGTCTGCAAGGCTTTGGCTATGTTTATGTTTGCTGTGAAGTTCCCTTTGCTTCCGCAGCAGTTTTCTAACTCGGTTGTTGTACCACAGTGGTTCTTTTCCATCTCTTACGATCTTGATTGGCACATTCTCATCTAATGTATATTGTACGATGGTTTTAAACTTTGTCCACTGATCCTCAACACTATCTGTACTTGAGACAAAACTTTTGTGCTGAGCCGTCAAGTACTCTGAAATCTGCTTTTCGTCACTTTTGCTAAACAGAAAAATCTTCCTACCATTTTTAATATTTCTATTTACGGCTGAAATCATCGATGCAGCAACCGCTTTATGATCGCTCATTCCCTGTTCTGCGTTAACTGTTTCAAATAGTTCGGGTCTGTTTGTCACCAGAAGGTCTAATATGTTATAGCCACGAGTCGGTTCTCTGTTTAACTGCTCAAGGTAGTTTTCAGATAACGCACTTAAAAAACTTTCACTGGTTTCTTTGTCCCTGCCACCCGTTATAAACGTTTGAGTCTCCCAGTCAATATCCGGCAAATTAAAATCTCCACCCAGAACTATAACGTGGTCGGGAAACCTTCTCGAAATATTTTTCAAATTTTCCTTCAGGTGCTCTGCCACAACAGCTGATGAGCCAGGGGGCCTATAGAGACATCCAATTACCATGTTTGAGCCTGCTTTAACTGTGACCTTCACCCAAATTATTTCACATTTCGGATCTCCGTCAATTTCCTTCGATAGTGTTGCACTTTTTATCGTTATAAACACGCCTCCCCCTTCACTGTCCAGCATGTCTTTGCGGTATACATTCCAATCTGAGTTTAGAATTTCATTACTGTTTACATCTGATTTCAGCCAACTTTCTGTCCCTAATACTATGTGGGCATTGTGACCGTTGATTAATGAGAGCAGTTCTGGGACCTTTCTATAGACGCTTTATATATAACTGCTCAGAACGGTAAGTTTTCATTACTGCTAGGTGTTTCCACGTCCCTGTGTAAATAATTACATTGTTATTTTTTGTGCCATGTTGTATTTACACGAATGTTCTACTGATTACACTATAACCGGATTGGATGATATGTATCTCATTAATGGAGAGGCATGACACAGTAGTCGAGCAGCAAGGTGACTGTATGCCCCACTGTTTTCAGGGAGGAGGTAAGCAAATCAAATTAAATATCAAGGACTTGATGGCCATCTTGTTGAAACAGGATACCTTAGACCAGAGAGAGGGGCAACTGGTGGACCTCGCAAGGTGCCAACTGTTCACACAGAGGAGGCTATGTTACAGAGAAGTGAGGACAATCACGTTAGCAGCCCACGATCCAAAGCCAAGGAATAAAACATTCCAAGGTCAGTGTATGGAACATCCTGCACGAGGCAGGCATGCATCTTTTCAAGTATCATAAAGTACAAGACCTAACAGATGTTGACCTTCCGTAGCGTGTGGAAGTCTACCAATATTATCAGCAAATTGTAAACATGACTGCCTTAGAAGTGCGTGGTTTGTTTACTGACAATGCTGCCTTCATAAGGGAGCAGTCACAATAGCCATCTCTGGAAGCTGGGAACTCCTAAGGCAACTCGTTTATTCCACCACCAACAGAGTTTTACTGTAATTGTGTGATCTGGTATTGTTAATTAACATCTGACTGGGTTATATCATCTACGTAACGTGCTAGGAGAAGAAAATTACAGTATATAGACTGGGACACTCAGATGTTTAGGACGGGTGGTAGGGACAGAGCATCGAGTGACATTATACTGGGTGCACTATCCGAAAATTACCTCGAGCAATTAAACAGAGAACCGACTCGTGGAGATAACATATTGGACCTACTGATAACAAACAGACCCGAACTTTTCGAATCTGTATGTACAGAGCAGGGAATCAGTGATCATAAGGCCGTTGCAGCATCCCTGAATATGGAAGTTAATAGGAATATAAAAAAAGGGAGGAAGGTTTATCTGTTTAGCAAGAGTAATAGAAGGCAGATTTCAGACTACCTAACAGATCAAAACGAAAATTTCTGTTCCGACACTGACAATGTTGAGTGTTTATGGAAAAAGTTCAAGGCAATCGTAAAATGCGTTTTAGACAGGTACGTGCCGAGTAAAACTGTGAGGGACGGGAAAAACCCACCGTGGTACAACAACAAAGTTAGGAAACTACTGCGAAAGCAAAGAGAGCTCCACTCCAAGTTTAAACGCAGCCAAAACCTCTCAGACAAACAGAAGCTAAACGATGTCAAAGTTAGCGTAAGGAGGGCTATGCGTGCAGCGTTCATTGAATTCGAAAGTAAAATTCTATGTACCGACTTGACAGAAAATCCTAGGAAGTTCTGGTCTTACGTTAAATCAGTAAGTGGCTCGAAACAGCATATCCAGACACTACGGGATGATGATGGCATTGAAACAGAGGATGACACGCGTAAAGCTGAAATACTAAACACCTTTTTCCAAAGCTGTTTCACAGAGGAAGACCGCACTGCAGTTCCTTCTCTAAATCCTCGCACAAACGAAAAAATGGCTGACATCGAAATAAGTGTCCAAGGAATAGAAAAGCAACTGGAATCACTCAATAGAGGAAAGTCCACTGGACCTGACGGGATACCAATTCGATTCTACACAGAGTACGCGAAAGAACTAGCCCCCCTTCTAACAGCCGTGTACCGCAAGTCTCTAGAGGAACGGAGGGTTCCAAATGATTGGAAAAGAGCACAGATAGTCCCAGTCTTCAAGAAGGGTCGTCGAGCAGATGCGCAAAACTATAGACCTATATCTCTTACGTCGATCTCTTGTAGAATTTTAGAACATGTTTTTTGCTCACGTATCGTGTCAATTCTGGAAACCCAGAATCTACTATGTAGGAATCAACATGGATTCCGGAAACAGCGATCGTGTGAGACCCAACTCGCCTTATTTGTTCATGAGACCCAGAAAATATTAGATACAGGCTCCCAGGTAGATGCTATTTTTCTTGACTTCCGGAAGGCGTTCGATACAGTTCCGCACTGTCGCCTGATAAACAAAGTAAGAGCCTACGGAATATCAGACCAGCTGTGTGGCTGGATTGAAGAGTTTTTAGCAAACAGAACACAGCATGTTGTTATCAATGGAGAGACGTCTACAGACGTTAAAGTAACCTCTGGCGTGCCACAGGGGAGTGTTATGGGACCATTGTTTTTCACAATATATATAAATGACTTAGTAGATAGTGTCGGAAGTTCCATGCGGCTTTTCGCGGATGATGCTGTAGTATACAGAGAAGTTGCTGCATTAGAAAATTGTAGCGAAATACAGGAAGATCTGCAGCGGATAGGCACTTGGTGCAGGGAGTGGCAACTGACCCTTAACATAGACAAATGTAATGTATTGCGAATACATAGAAAGAAGGATCCTTTATTGTATGATTATATGATAGCGGAACAAACACTGGTAGCAGTTACTTCTGTAAAATATCTGGGAGTACGCGTACGGAACGATTTGAAGTGGAATGATCATATAAAACTAATTGTTGGTAAGGCGGGTACCAGGTTGAGATTCATTGGGAGAGTGCTTAGAAAATGTAGTCCATCAACAAAGGAGGTGGCTTACAAAACACTCGTTCGACCTATACTTGAGTATTGCTCATCAGTGTGGGATCCGTACCAGGTCGGGTTGACGGAGGAGATAGAGAAGATCCAAAGAAGAGCGGCGCGTTTCGTCACTGGGTTATTTGGTAACCGTGATAGCGTTACGGAGATGTTTAATAAACTCAAGTGGCAGACTCTGCAAGAGAGGCGCTCTGCATCGCGGTGTAGCTTGCTCGCCAGGTTTCGAGAGGGTGCGTTTCTGGATGAGGTATCGAATATATTGCTTCCCCCTACTTATACTTCCCGAGGAGATCACGAATGTAAAATTAGAGAGATTAGAGCGCGCACGGAGGCTTTCAGACAGTCGGTCTTCCCGCGAACCATACGCGACTGGAACAGGAAAGGGAGGTAATGACAGTGGCACGTAAAGTGCCCTCCGCCACACACCGTTGGGTGGCTTGCGGAGTATCAATGTAGATGTAGATGTAGATCATTATCCGTGAAGTACTACCAGAAATGTTGGGGAATGTTCCACTAACAGTAAGGCAACGATTATGGTCCCAGAATGATGTGACCTACCACATTTTGCTGTTTATGTCAGAGAACATTTAGAGAACGTGTTCCACAGTTGTTGGATTGGGAGGGATAAGCCAGCACCGTGCCCACCACGCTCTCCCAACCTCACTCCTATGTATTTCCCTTTACACTCCAGAAGAGCTGGTTGCCCCATTGGTTGAAGATGCAGCCATTATTCGTGAAACACCTGCTTGTTTTGAGCATGATAGAGAATCGTAAGTGCGTAGATGACAAATGTGCGCTTACGTACTCAGACAACATATTTTGCAACACACCTATAGCAATATCCATGAGACAACAGTTTGAACACCGTCTCCGAACATCACTTGCATCTAAAGCTTCATGGACACCTAGTGGGGAAATGGTGTACCTGTGACATTTTTGTCACGAAAAAGTGTTTCTTTGTATCTCCTTTAAACATACCAGGATTTTGTATCTGTAGTTTGTTACATCTTGTATCCAGAATGTTCAGAAAAGTGTCACATATTCCCACAGGAACAAGCGTTGGTCAAGAGTAGATGTACCTATAATGACATGTGCAGAAACTAATAGGCCTACCTGTTGGGAGAGGGCCGGTGGTAAAAGTAGACACTACGAGTCGTGCTGCAGGAGGTAACCACACATCCTGATACACTCTTCACCGCTTCTTCGTAGTGAATCATGTGCTCTTTCAAACAGACCTGACTCCATTCAGATTGCATCACATGCATTAGTCACACGATCCTGTAACGTCTGCACATTGTCAATGGGTTGGGCATACACCAAAGCCTGAAATCCAACGGATTCAGATCCAATGATCGGTGAGACCTTGATACCGAACCTCCTCGACATCAACAAACAACCGCTACGGTCGCAGGTTCGAATCCTGCCTCGTGCATGGATGTGTGTGATGTCCTTAGGTTAATTAGGTTTAAGTAGATCTAAGTTCTAGGTGACTGATGACCTCAGATATTAAGTCCCATAGTGCTCAGAGCCATTTGAACCATTTTGAACTGTCGCAAGACCCGTAGAAAATGCGGTGGAGCCCAGTCATGCATAAAGCACAGTCAACTTTCTCCAAAGCTAGCGCTCTCCAATAGCACTGGTAATTCATAGAGTAGAATTCGGTGATACAAAATGGTTCAAATGGCTCTGAGCACTATGGGACTTAACATCTGAGGTCAGCAGTCCCCTAGAACTTAGAACTGCTTAAACCTAACTAACCTAAGGACATCACACACATCCATGCCCGAGGCAGGATACGAACCTGCGACGGTAGCGGTCGCGCGGTTCCAGACTGAAGCGCCCAGAATCGCTCGGCCACACCAGCCGCCTATCGGTGATACACTGCACCTGTTAATCTTGGAAAATTCCTGCGATCATGATTGCTCACCTCCATTACTGCTGGAGGATTTGCGTCTCCCAAACATGCGTATTGTGTTAGTTTACTACATCTTTTCTTGTCAGTCCTGACTCATCGGAAAAAAATGCAAGCTGTGGACTGGGGATCTTCAGCGTCCCATATCTCAGCAGGTACTGGTTTCTGGACGTATCATTATCGGAACTTTTCTCCTAGTTTTGAACAATACAAAAAACTTAGCGAATAACGTTGTAAGTTGATGATGCTGTCGCAGCACTGGCATAGCAAACTGAAGCGAAATGCCGAAAGACCTGGAAAGGATTGACCCTTGGTGCAGGGACTAGCAGTTGACTTCCGACATAAACAAATGCCACGTATTGCGGCTAAATAGTTGTAAATCCCCGTTATGCATGGTTACACGATTGTCGAACAGTGGCGGGAAACAGTCACGGAACTGTCGTGGGAAAGACAGATGCCAGATTGAGAGTGATTGGAAGAATGCTCAAGAATGGTAGTACACGTATGAAGGAAGCTCAAAAAACACTCACTCGACCGTTACTTGAATATTGCTCATCAGTGTGCTACCCTAAAAAGATAGGATTGATAGAGGAAACAAATATCCAATGATCGGCGGCACGTTTGGGCACATGTTCGCATAGATGCTCATCAAACTCCATTGGAAGACGATACAAGAGAGGTGTTGTGCCTCACCGTGTGGGTTACTATTAAAATTCCGAGAGTGTACGAGCCTAAAAGAGTCAACATTATACGCATATAAATTATAGTTATTTGAAACCCTCAGCAGCTGACAGGTCTTGTTGACATACCTCGGTGAGGACAGCTGAAAATGTGTGGCCCGACCGGGAGTCGAACCCGGGATCTCTTGTTTACATGGGAGACGCTCTATCCATCTGAGCCACCGAGGACACAAATGAATAGTGCGACGGCAGGGACTTATCGCTTGCACGCCTCCCGTGAGACCCACATTCCCAACTGTCCACAATCTACATACGGAATGTTCCTAATAGGTATTTGCACATCCATTCATTACTCGTGTCAACTAAGGTGACGATTCCTGTAAGAGTTCGGGCAACCTGTGCGCATTCGCACAGACGAAGGTCAATTGCCGGCTAGCCTTTAACTATATATGAAGAAAGTAACTGTTCTCGAAAGAACAGATACCATTGATGACCTGCAGCTTCTCTGGAATAAATGATAGTTAATTGAAACCCTCAGCTGCTGACAGGTGTTGTTGATATACCTTGGTGGGGACAGCTGAAATTGTGTGCCCCGACCGGGACTCGGACCCGAGATCTCTTGCTTACATGTAGATTGTGGACAGTTGGGAATTTGGGTCTTACGGGAGGCGTACAAGGGATAAGTCCCTGCAGTCGCGCTATTCATCTGTGTCCTCCGTGGCTCAGATGGATAGAGCTTCTGCCATGTAAGCAGGAGATCCCGGGTTCGATTCAGGGTCGGGGCACACATTTTCAGCTGTCCCCATGGAGGTACATCAACAACACCTATCAGCAGCTGAGGGTTGCAATTAACTATCATTTATTCCAGAGAAGCTGCACGGTCATCAATAGTATCTGTTCTTTCGAGAACAGTTACTCTCTTCTTACACACATATCCCGAGAAAAGATCACAAAGGTGAAATTGGAGAGATTCAAAATCACACTAAGGCCAAACAACAATAGTCCTTTTTTTACACCAGTTTCTACTGGAACAGGAAACCGGGGCTGTGACAGTGGTTCAGCCACTCGGCATAGGATTTTACGGAGCAAATATGTAGAAGTGTGGGTTGCAGTTTTGAAACGATACGATGAGAACGAGCCAGCTTCTCGCGAACGAAGCACTTTCAACTCGGGTAGGTGAAAGGAAGTGGAGGGACAGGGGGAAGCCGCGGAGCACGTCCCGCTCCGGTTGAGCGAGCGGCTGCCGGCTGGCGGCTGTGAGAAATGCGCTGCGCTCCCCGGAGGCGGAGTCTCGCGGCCTGGCAACGCGGCGCGGCGGAGGCAAAAACTCGCCCAGCCCCAGCTGCCGCCCGGCCTGCACTGATTTACAGCTACCACACAATCCCAGGCGATCGCTACTATCCAGCGTGCGGCTTATCCTCAATATACATCACAGTTTGACTCTTGAAAACGCGTAAAACGTAAACAGTGTGTCAGCTATGTTCCGCATATTTAATAACAGCTGCATCATCTGTTCCTATATCTATACTATACAAGCCACTGTGAAGCGCATGACAGAGTGTGCTTCCTTTTGTATCACCTATCAGGGCTTTCTCCCGTTCCATTCGAGGGTGGGCCGGCCAGGGTGGCCGAGCGGTTCTAGACGCTACAGTCTGGAACCGCGCGACCGCTACGGTCGCAGGTTCGAATCCTGCCTCGGGCATGGATGTGTGTGATGTCCTTAAGTTAGTTAGGTTTAAGTAGTTCTAAGTTCTAGGGGACTGATGACCTCAGAAGTTAAGTCTCATAGTGCTCATAGCCATTTGAACCATTCGAGAGTGGAGCCTGAGAAGAACGATTGCTTCAATCGTGTTTGCGCATTGTAATTAGTCTACTCTCGTGTTCCCGGTCGCTATGGGAGCTGTTCTAAGGGGTTGTAGAATATTTCTAGATTCCTTCCCTAAAGAAGGTCCTTGAATTTTTGTAAGCAGGCTTCCAGAGGGAAGTCTGTATCTATCTTCCAGTCTGCCAGTTCACCTTTTCAGCTTCTTCACAACCCGTGAGACAAACGTCATATTCTTCTTTGTATACATTCAGCATCTCCGGTTAGTCCTACTTGATACAGGTCCCACACAGTTAGATAATATTCTAGGATGGGCTACACTAGTGCTTCGTAAGCAAGCTCATTTGCAGACAGCATTAGCCCATTATCCTGCCAATGAACCGAAGTCTGCCACATGGTCTACTTACGACGGATCTTGCGTCAAAATTCCATTAGATATACCTTTAAATTGTTGTACTCAGGTATTTGAATGAGTTAGTAGATCCCAGTGATCAACTACTCATATATACATACTTAAACGTTAGTTAATGTAGTTGTAAATTGATTTTTACATAATTTAATGTGAGTTAACGTAGTTGTAAGGTTGATGTCAATGAGCTCTACAAAAATTTGAGCAAAGAAGATAAATTTTCCTGTTGGGTAATGGGGTAATCATTACATCGAAACACGAATTTCCGATTATTGTACTTCGCTGCACCAGTTTCGGGAACGTCGCTTATATACAGTGTCTTAAACAGTGTCTCTTACATGTTTGTAGGCACGAGAAAGCATCCAGTGGTATGTTAGCGTGGCGCCACGATATATATATATTCTCTGTAACGTAACCAGAGTGCAGCGGTTTTCTTTAAAACCACTGCACTCTGGTTATGTTAGTCATGTTACAGAGAAGGGTGAGGCTAGACAGTGATTCCACAGTGTCTACTTATAGGTGCGTTACAGCATCATCCTTCTGCGCAGCGTAAGAACAGCGTAGTGATTTTCTCTTCTGATTCATTGGGGCAACGCCAAGCGCGCCAGCTCAAACCGTTCACCTTCCGAAGTCGCCAAAAATGTAAATCGAACTACGTAACTCACTTAAGAGTGTCTGTGCGCGGCCGGTCGCTGTGGCCGAGCGGTTCTACGAGCTTCAGCCTGGAACCGCGCGACCGGTACGGTCGCAGGTTCGAATCCTGCCTCGGGCATGGATGTGTGTGATGTCCTTAGGTTAGTTAGGTTTAAGTGGTTCTAAGTTCTAGGGCACTGATGACTTCAGATGTTAAGTCCCATAGTGCTCAGAGCCATTGTTTTATCTGTGCGCTCTAGTCCGATACGGCGAAATAAAGTTGTCATTAATCAGTGTCTCGTTGCTTTCCTTATATGCTAGCTACTCCAGAAAATGTAGCGTAGTTACAACAGTCTATTACGATTAATGTAATAACCATTCTTGAATTTGTTGAGCTCCTTCGGTTAGTGATAACTGACTCATTTAGAAACTTTGAGAAGCATCAGATGAATGCACATCTAACACTGCAGACTACGTCCTGCATAGAAGTTTCATTGACGGCGCAGTCATTACAGACGTACTTTGTGGTCAGAATGGCCAGAATGGTGAAGGAAAGGGGCAGTGTTCCTTTTAAGGGGATAGTCCCGACATTTGCCTTAACTGATTTAGGGAAACCGCAGAAAACCTAAAACAGGATGACATGAGAAAATTTGAACCGCGCTCTTCCAGAATTTTAGTCCAGTGTCTTATGCACTACTTCAGTTGCGAGGGGTATTCGGAAAGTAAGATCAGATAGGTCACGAAATGGAAACCACAGTAAAGCTGAGAAAGGTTTTATTTGTAACAGTTAGCTACACCTTCCAGCTACGTCTCTATATAGTCGCCGCTCCGACTGAGACACTTGTCTTAGCATTGTACCAACTTTCCAATACCGTCAGAAGGCAGCCACCTGTGCCTACAGCCAATTCTCTAAACTGATCTACAGCTTATTGTCTGTGCCAAAATGTTGTCTTCATAGCCAGTAGTTCATGTGAGCAGAGATGAAAATCAGAGGGAGCCAAGTCCGGGCTGTATGGTAGGTGATGAAACACTTCCCCTCGAAAGCGCTGCAGGAGCCTCCGCATTGCCCCTGGAGTGCGCGGCCGAGAATTGTCACGAAGTGTGTGTGAAATCTTACGGGACTTAACTGCTAAGGCTATCAGTCCCTAAGCTTACACACTACGCAACCTAAATTATCCTGGGGACAAACACACACACCCATGCCCGAGGGAGGACTCGAACCTCAGCCCGGATCAGCCGCACAATCCATGACTGCAGCGCCTCAGACCTCTCGGCTGATCCCGCGCGACAATTGTCACGAAGAAGAAATGAATTACAGTTATGTTGTGTGGGCTGCATGAAAGTAGGCGAAACCTCTCACACACACTCATACTTGGCGGGAAACACTATTTTAGATTCATCTTTGCTTGCTCACTGTATGCTCAGAACTGATAAGAGTAAAGTGACACGATCGCAGGGCATATTACAGACACAGTGCAAAACATCTATGTAGACTAGATCAGATTTTCACTTTTTGTTCTACTTCACGATCGATCGGACCTTACTTTTCTAATAACCCTCGTCATTCTCTACAATTATTTGGGTCATTAAGAGAGCCATATAAACAGATGTTAAAGTCTCTCCCCTCCCCCCCCCCCCCCACCACTTCAAACAGGCAGGCACTCGTTACCAGTGCTAGAAGTAAATTTTTCTGTGTGATGAAGTATATGCTGTAATGAAACCTCTGCTGGACTGTCACTCAAGACTGAAGCTTTCCCAGTATGTACAATGGATCTACAGACAGAGCCATCCGAGAACATGGTTCAAATGGCTCTGAGCACTATGGGACTTAACATCTGACGTCATTAGTCCCGTAGAACTTAGAACTACTTAAACCTAACTAGCATAAGAACAACACACACATTCATGCTCGAGGCAGGATTCGAACCAGCGACCATAACGGTCGCGCGGTTCCAGACTGAAGCTCCTAGAACCGCTGGGCCACACCGGCCGGCCATCGGAGAACATCTCAGGTCCTAACGTAAAAGTCCCCTGTATTTCCAACGTCAGCAAAAACTCAATACTGTACCTTGCTGGATTAGCACTCCTGTAGAAAGACATAAGGTGAAGAAGGGTTTAGCCACATCCAAGAGGTTGCTTCTAAGTTCAGCATGCAGGTTTAATTTCTCAGTATGTTTTATTAACGCTTACACGGGCTGCACAGTAAACAATCCAACCCTCATGTGTTAACAAAGCCATTCTCGGCCCCAGAGGTGCTGCGCGGGATAGCCACGCGGTCTGGGCACCTTGCCATGGCTCGCTTGGCTCCCCCTCCCCCCCCCCCCACCCCACCTGTCGGAGGTTGGAGTTCTCCCTCGCTCTGGCATGGGTGTGTGTGTTGTCCTTGGCGTAAGTTAGTTTAAGTTAGATTCTGGAGTGTGTAAGCTTAGGGAACAATGACCTCAGCAATTTGGATCCATAGGACCTTACCACAAATTTCCAATTTTCCCCCTGAGGTACTAGTGCATTTAAGTATCAAGTAGAAGTTTTGTGGTATTTAAAAATAGAAAACTTACTGGCAGATTAAATTTTGAATCCAATTCCAAGTTTCAATATATCCGAGCTTTCTCGCTTAAGACAGAGGTCTGCTGTTGTGTCCCAGTCAAAAACCTTGTTTTTATTTATGTGGAATAACCGCACGGAAATGTAATACTCTTTTTGTTCATGTATTTTAAAGGCAAGATACCAGCTTCAATAGGCGAGGTCTCTATCGTATGCTCGCGCAGCAGCGTTGGTAGCCGTTAGAATCCTGTTGGTATAAAAAATTTCTTAAATCAATATTTTAAATCACAAATCTCTCCGCAATATCTGTTGAAACAGGGGCTGAGGGCGTTTGATACGTTCGATGGCGACCCGTTCTGGGGATGAGTATTCTAACCTCTGCGGGCGTCTTGCGCTCATCGGCAGGCGTAGGCTATATTCTATCAGCAGGTGTCATCATCCTCTCCCTTCCTTTGAGTCTGCTCTCACCTATAACAATGTTGCACCTTCCATTCGTCATAGTCACCCAGTCAGTACACTAACACATTTGATGCTCTGCGACAGTTCGGAAGAATTTCACGATAAACCACCTCCACCACGATCTTGCACAATTCTCAGTTTTTTTTCAACGCTTATTGCCTGAGAATGGGACTGGCGTTGACGTCAGAATCCGATTCATTCGTGTAAATGAATAAACAAAGCAGTGATGAATGACTCTACGTAACGCCGAACTGAGACATCTACCCGACTCGAACCTCTGAGAGACAGTTCTGATCTGTGGCGAGTGTTTTGCAAAATACGTATCGCTAATACGGCACTGATATCAGCCTTATCCAAAATTCATATCACTTGTTCATCGTGACACTAGGAAAGCCGAGTCGTATCAAATGTTTATTATTGTGTAGCTTACGCTCTTAGCTGCACTCTCGGGAAACTTGCCTCGGTAGTATGACGTCATTGCTTCTTGCCCACACGCTGACCTTAACGTGGAGACATCGACGGCGTTGGAAGCTTTATGAGGTAGAGCGGGTCTGAGTCATACTGGATTCCGGGTACATAACACTCACGAGAAGAACGCCGTCCGCTCGTGTCTCCAGCCTTATGCACTGTCAGTAGGAACCTTCCAACGCCTGTATTCCGCACTCAGTGACACTCAGGGAAGTTTCGTTTGCAACCTCTTTTCTTTTTAACTTTTGTTATTGATGCGGCGCGTTCTGTAAACATCATCTTCAGGTCAAGCATACAAGTTTATGATTTTTGGTCAATGTGAAGATGATGTTTATTGAAACACATCATGTCTAAGGAATAACAAATTGCAATCCAAATTTCCTTGAGAATCACTCATTTCTGAACAAAATATGGTCTCATACCTCTACAAGGGGTTTTCATAATGTGTCATTAAAACTGCAATCAGCCTCTAAGCAGTTTTGTTTCGTGGGGCTATGAATCATCCATTTAATAACCTATTGGCGCAGATTTCAAATTCTATTTCTTTTATTTTCCATCCTTCAGATGATAAAGAAACCACCTAAGAGAACAGGTTAGATGTTCAGACAGTTACGAAATTTTTTATGTGTTCTTCAATGTAAAATAAGATAAAACTGAAGAATAAAAAATAAAGAAGACCACAGTGGGAGGAGATATATGCATAATGTTGGCTTGCTCGCTACAGGCTCACCTAATATAGCACTGTAAAGTAAGCTATTCGACAAACTGAAGCATTGCAGAATGGACAATACTACTGCTGCCCTAGTCTCAGACAAGCAAATGTTAAAAAAATGGCTTCTTCAAAGATTGTGCGGCCCATTTTTCAGTACTGCTTAAGTATGTGGGATTCACATCAGATAAGACTAACAAAATACATCTAGCATCTATAAAGAAGGGAAGCGCTAATGGTAATGTGCTTATGTGCTTGACTGACTAGTGAGATGAGAATGTGAAAAAAATGCTGAAGCATTTCACCTAGCAAATATCTGAAAAAAGACGCCTAATATCTCACAGAAACCTGATGAGAAAATTTAGAGAATCAGTTTTTGACGCCATCTATGTCTCTAATTCTGAGTCCACGAACCCCTCGTGCAGAGACTGTGAAGATAAAATAAAACTGATGCCAGCTCGAGCAGATGAATATAAACTAATAATCTTCCCTCACTCCGTCTGTGAATTAAATGGGAAAAAATGATCATACAATACACTGAAAATTAAAAGTATCATCTTCCAGGAATTTTTATCAGTAACAAAAGAATAACTTTACCGCGTGTCCCTCCTAAGAGTCGTCAGGCGCATCTTCTGTGGTGTCTGGGAAGGTATTTGCATTTTAGTTTTTTCCATGTGTAGCTGGAGTCAGCCAAAACAGATACTGCTCATCTCGTCATTCATGCGACGCCCATTGCCGACAAAAAGCGTCGGTTTATTTCCCATTGCAAACAAAATTATTTTTAAAGTGGAATTTTACGTTTCCATTCTGTAGAGAGTCCCCGAATTAGTCTAGTGCGATAATCACTTTATCGATATGCATTAACAGGACAGTAAAACACGAAGGATAATCGGTACACCAGCAGCGACTGAGCAGCGCTGCTGCATGGTGGTAGCAGTCAGCACTGGCCAAGGCAGTGGTCGCTGTTCGAATACTACTCACATTTATTCTACGTGTTTTACTATACCCTACATGTCGATAAAACGAATCTAGCACTGCACTAAATTGAGAGCAATGTGTCGAATGAGCTCGTAAAATTCTACTTTAAACATCATTTTGTTTGTAATGAGAAACAAACCGACAATTTCTGTAGACATTGGGCATTGCATGAAAGACTTGATAAGCAGTATTTGTTATGGTTCACTCCAGCTACACACACTGCAAAAATGAAATTGTATATATCTGCCCAAAGACCAGAGAAAATAAGCCTAACGACACTTAGGAGTGACACCCTGCACATGAAAAAGTGACCTGTAATAATGCAGTTTTAAGAGATCTCTTGTTAAACTGTATTTGACTCTACAGCAGTGTGAAAGCTATGACTGGTAACTCTTAGTTCTTTGGTATCTGTAGCTCTACTCGAGTATCTTCGTACATATTCCCTTACATATCGTAATACACTCCTGGAAATTGAAATAAGAACACCGTGAATTCATTGTCCCAGGAAGGGGAAACTTTATTGACACATTCCTGGGGTCAGATACATCACATGATCACACTGACAGAACCACAGGCACATAGACACAGGCAACAGAGCATGCACAATGTCGGCACTAGTACAGTGTGCCGGCCGAAGTGGCCGTGCGGTTAAAGGCGCTGCAGTCTGGAACCGCAAGTCCGCTCCGGTCGCAGGTTCGAATCCTGCCTCGGGCATGGATGTTTGTGCTTTCCTTAGGTTAGTTAGGTTTAACTAGTTCTAAGTTCTAGGGGACTAATGACCTCAGCAGTTGAGTCCCATAGTGCTCAGAGCCATCTGAACCATCTAGTACAGTGTATATCCACCTTTCGCAGCAATGCAGGCTGCTATTCTCCCATGGAGACGATCGTAGAGATGCTGGATGTAGTCCTGTGGAACGGCTTGCCATGCCATTTCCACCTGGCGCCTCAGTTGGACCAGCGTTCGTGCTGGACGTGCAGACCGCGTGAGACGACGCTTCATCCAGTCCCAAACATGCTCAATGGGGGACAGATCCGGAGATCTTGCTGGCCAGGGTAGTTGACTTACACCTTCTAGAGCACGTTGGGTGGCACGGGATACATGCGGACGTGCATTGTCCTGTTGGAACAGCAAGATCCCTTGCCGGTCTAGGAATGGTAGAACGATGGGTTCGATGACGGTTTGGATGTACCGTGCACTATTCAGTGTCCCCTCGACGATCACCAGTGGTGTACGGCCAGTGTAGGACATCGCTCCCCACACCATGATGCCGGGTGTTGGCCCTGTGTGCCTCGGTCGTATGCAGTCCTGATTGTGGCGCTCACCTGCACGGCGCCAAACACGCATACGACCATCATTGGCACCAAGGCAGAAGCGACTCTCATCGCTGAAGACGACACGTCTCCATTCGTCCCTCCATTCACGCCTGTCGCGACACCACTGGAGGCGGGCTGCACGATGTTGGGGCGTGAGCGGAAGACGGCCTAACGGTGTGCGGGACCGTAGCCCAGCTTCATGGAGACGGTTGCCAATGGTCCTCGCCGATACCCCAGGAGCAACAGTGTCCCTAATTTGCTGAAAGTGGCGGTGCGGTCCCCTACGGCACTGCGTAGGATCCTACGGTCTTGGCGTGCATCCGTGCGTCGCTGCGGTCCGGTCCCAGGTCGACGGGCACGTGCACCTTCCGCCGACCACTGGCGACAACATCGATGTACTGTGGAGACCTCACGCCCCACGTGTTGAGCAATTCGGCGGTACGTCCACCCGGCCTCCCGCATGCCCACTATATGCCCTCGCTCAAAGTCCGTCACCTGCACATACGGTTCACGTCCACGCTGTCGCGGCATGTTACCAGTGTTAAAGACTGCGATGGAGCTCCGTATGCCACGGCAAACTGGCTGACACTGACGGCGGCGGTGCACAAATGCTGCGCAGCTAGCGCCATTCGACGGCCAACACCGCGGTTCCTGGTGTGTCCGCTGTGCCGTGCGTGTGATCATTGCTTGTACAGCCCTCTCGCAGTGTCCGGAGCAAGTATGGTGGGTCTGACACACCGGTGTCAATGTGTTCTTTTTTCCATTTCCAGGAGTGTATATTCGACTTGTTTTCCTTTTTAATTGACGAGTAAAGCCAAATTTTAATTCTATCTACAAATATTGTGTTAGCTTGCTGCCGACCGCTATGCCCGAGCGGTTCTAGGCGCTTCAGTCTGGAGCTGTGCTGCTGCTACGGTCGCGGGTTCGGATCCTGCCTAGGGGCATGGATGTGTGTGATGTCCATAGGTTAGTTAGGTTTAAGTAGTTCTAAGTCTAGGGGACAGATGACCTCAGATGTTAAGTCCCATAGTGCTTAGAGCCATTTGAACAATTTTTTGTGTTAGCTTCTATTAGATCTCTTTGTCCTTCATACAGTTCATAAACTATTGTTCCTTTTTCTTGTGCTACCTTGCAGGATTCTTACAATGAATAGTATAATGCTAACTTATCCTACAAAATGGCTACAGTATTTCGCAGTTGCATGCTTTGTTCTTTTGCCTCTTTGGAAAATTTAAGCTCGTTTTTACTACTGATTTGTTCTTTTACCAAATCACTGTATTCTCAAGGCATCTCCAGTGTTGTATTTCTTATGTTCAGAACGTTACGGCCAACCATCGTGAGAAGGCAGTACTTAAATGCTACTGACATCCAACGAGTTTCCGAGCGTGCTCAAGCTATTAAACGGGAAAGTTATGCAAGCTGACTGCCGCCTGTGTTCAAGTGAAGAAGAAAGACAGGAACGCGCGCGCTCCTTTTACCCGAGAAGTCATAGCCACTATATCACAACACGTCTCAGGAAGTTATGGGTACTCTGGGCCAATAAAAGGTCAACCGTGCTATTAAAAACTGATCTGGAGTTGAAACTTCCCAGCAGATTAAAACTGTGTTCCGGACTCAGACTCGAACGCGAGACCTTTGCCTTTCGCGAGCAAGTGCTATACCATCTGAGCTACCCAAGCACGACTCACGACCCGCCCTCATAGCTCTGATTCCGCCAGTACCTCGTCTCCTACGTACCAAATTTCACAGAAGCTCTACTGGAAACCTTGAAGAACTAGCACTTCTGGAAGAAACTAGCACCCATTCCAGAAGTGCTAGTTTCACAAGGTCTGCTGGAGAGCTTCTGTGAAGTTTGGAAGGTAGGAGACGAGGTAATGTCGGGATCAGAGCTGTGAGGGGTGGTAGTGAATCGTGCGTGGGTAGCTCAGATGGTAGAGCACTTCCACGCGAAAGGCAAAGGTCCAGAGTTCGAGTCTCGGTCCGGCGCACAGTTTTAATCTGCCAGGAAGTTTCATATCAGCGCACACTCCGCTGCAGAGTGAAAATTTCGTTCTGATCATAGCATCAAGCATACACAGATTGCAAATTTGAGATTCTGAGATAATTATTTCCATCGTGAAGTAAAAAGAGAAAGATCCTCACCACCATCACTATTAGCCACTTGACAGCCACTCCTTGATAACGGAATCCTGCAATTTTTCCATCTGTTACGGTATTCAGCTTTACGGATCGATATCGTCCCGACTTTGTTTTTTTAATATCATCTACTCACATTCCATGAAGTCGTCGGCTCGCTGCTTTCTTATCTCTTACAATCCAGAAAGTACTTCCTTGCTCCTGGAACCAGTCGTCTGGTTACATGTTCCGTGCACAGCCACTTTACTTTCATTACGGTCGTAGTTACTGCTTCGCTTTCAGTCTGTTCACTAATCCAAGGAACTCGTGTGTAGCTTTGGATGATCCTCTAAACTGAGCAGGAAACCAGAAAATACAGTCGCCATGCTCCGGACGGCTTTCGCTTATCACTATGGCCTCGAAAAGTTTGGGAACATATTTCCACAGGATGTGAAAAACAAACTCATACAATCACTTGTTCCAATGAACGTCCACCGTTGTGGTGTAATTCAACATGGCACTAGTACTGAAAACACAGGACGGTTACAATTAAGCATGAATGCTCGAGTGCGTTACATCTGCAACATTCGTCAATATAATGATTTTACTGCTTCCAAAGTCCGATTAGGGTAGTGGCGGTCAGAAAAGTTACATGACTACCTGCCGCACATTATGAATGCCTCAGTGCGCAAGCACCCCAGTACCTCGCATCAGAGATTAAATACGTTTCAGGCCATCATAATCGAAATACGAGATCCCACTTATCTAGTATCCTAGCGGTGCCCATCCATAAAACAAAAAAAAAATGCAAATTACTTCGCTGTCGGATCTGACCACCTCTGGAACAATCTGCCCTGTGCCATTTGCACAAATCAATGCCCTGCTGCTTTTAACAAGAATTTGAAGCGTTTCCTTTTATCACCCTCATAAGGTTTCTTCAAAAATTAATGTGACGTAAGTTTCTCATAATGAGAAATGACAGCCGGCGACGGTGACCGAGCGCTTCTAGGCGCTTCAGTCCGGAACGCGCGACTGCTACGGTCATAGGTTCGAATCATGCCTTGGGCATGGATGTGTGTGATGTCCTTAGGTTAGTTAGGTTTAAGTAGTTCTAAGTTCTAGGGGACCGATGACCTCAGACGTTAAGTCCCATAGTGCTCAGAGCCATTTGAACCTTTTTTTTCTTTTTTGAGAAATAAGAAGGAGTGATCTGTATATACTTTAAGGATATTTTTATGCCAAGAACGTGTTCAAAACTGTTTTTATTGACCGGTTTCGACTGGTAAGACAATCATCTTCAGATCTCAAAAACCTCTTTTGGATTGTACGTTATGTTTCATTGTGTGTTCATTACCCATGCCACTATGTATTTCGAGTGAGTAGGTTCTAAGATGTGCTTCACTCGTCATGTAAATCTAAACATTGGAATTAACGTGCGCTTTTACTGTATATTATGGATTTTAATGACTGATTATCGTCAAAGGAGTGTTACATATTGTAGACACTCCAAGTTTCACAAAGCGAATTGTGTCTGTGTATATTTTTTCTCGTGACAAGCCTGTTTGTAATTTTGCATTTGGCAAACCTGTGTAGAACTTCCCACGAAAATGTCAATATGCCATGAGTAATGAACACTCAATGGTAAATGACGTGCAGTCCAAAAAAGTTGTTAAAGACCAGAAGACTTACACGTCGAAACTGGTTTATGAAAAAACAGTTCTGAACGTGATCTTGGCTATAACAAATTTCTGTCCAACAGTAAATCCTATGCTATCTTCGCCCAGTTATGCTTTTTTCTCTTTTCTTTTCTCTAGGAGACACGCCATTTTTTCCCTTATATTCATTAGCTGTGTGTTATCAGATCACACACCTCTTACCTTCCCTCTTTCACCACTTTCTACATGCCCGTTACTGATAGCTCACAAAATTAAAAACCTACCTTACTGTAATGTCTAATTGTTGTTTGATTTATCACGTAATAATGTATATTGTGAGTGTACGTGTGTTTTTAAACTGTGCTATTGTAATTTTTATTTGCTGAATGTCGTGTAACATGTTTACCGTAATATATTCAATGTAAAATATGTAGAACGCATTATCAGATATAAGAGAGGGCCAGATGTCCCTAATCTAGGCAGGTTAAATAAATAAATAATCCATTTTTTTTCTTTTTCCCATCTTTCGTAGCAATTCCAAAGTGCATGTATTCCTTGCTTTGTGTAAAATTCAGTTTTTAATGGTCTTCGTATTAAATGTCCACGTCTCGTTTTCGTGAATCAAAATTGGTAAATATGAACCTTGCTTTTCAGACACGTCGGGAGCATAGTTTTGAAAATTCTGTTTAGTTCAACCGATAATTTTGCTGTCCTGTTTATTTCTTTTTCTGCCCTACAACTCATTGACTTCAGCTGCAGTAAGTAAAAGAAGCTCATCTGCTGGTTCTATGAATTCATAGTTAATTTGAACTATTTTCTTTTTGATGCGTTTTTTACAGATTATTTTTATCTTACTGCAATTGGTATTCATTGACATTTTCAATCATGCTTTGTAAAATTCTTCCATTGATTTAATTATGATGTACATATGACTAGCCTGACAATTGCCATGTAAATGAGAATTTATGGCGTCTCTGAGAAAATAGCATGAGATACCATTAAATGGTATACAATAATTAATAAAAACTAAAAACATATAGCGGGATGGGATAGCTGGCACAGAAAAATTTATCGAATGGCTATAATAAGCCATTATAGCTAATCGTTAGGTTACTAAGCACAAATATATTTGCTTCTTTATAAATGCATCAAACGTAAAACTATTATTTTGTTTAGCATTGTACTTGTTTAGCATTGTACTTGGAGTGTGATTGATTTGAGATTGCACCGCAGCTTTAACTATACGGTACCAAATATTTTCTAGTTTTTTTATACCTTCTACTCGATCCACTTCATACACGCATAAGTGCCGACACGTCTGTGAATTAGAGAACTCCTTACAAGTACGTAATGTATTTAGTACATTTCAGTCAAAGGTTATAAAAATTAGAAAACAACGATAACATTTATAAACACAATACTATTTCCGAAACAATCTTACGGTTGGAACGAAGGAGGTAAACTGTACGACTATAAAAATATTCGTCCACTTTCCGAATGAAAAAATGATAATAACAGGCCACAAGAATTATGTTTGAAAAACTGAATTCAGTTTTGCTTCATATATCCTCCTACTCTATTGAGAAATTGAGACTACGTGAACATGATCCATGCAAAATGAAATCATCAAAAACATTTCCAGGTGCAACTCGCTCACTTTCCGTGAACGAAGTGCTGCAACAGGTCCATTTCGATTCACTCAACAGGCAGAACGAAGAGACTGTACCCCATGTAAAAGGCACTTCCAAGTGGAGGTAATTTTATACGCAGACCTTGCCTCGGGCGATGGAGAACGTGGAAAACTGCCTGCGTTCCGTGTTGCCGCTCTTGGCTCTTTTATCATTAGGGAATCGTACGACGAGGAAACTCATATTCTCTCATCGAAATATTTTTTCCGCTATAGAATATTATACTGTGAAATAGGATGAGATATTTATTTATCATTTGGTTGTTAGCGTTCTTGTCGTTAATGAACTTTTTAAGAAGGGGTGCGACTTTAAGGAATCCTTCGCGGTTTTATTCAAATAAAGACATTACCACACATTTCATTTTGCGAAGCTACACAAAAAGAAGATGACAGAACCAGAATCTGAGCGTGGCACCTTCAACGCGATGACTTAAACAATGCACCACCAAATCAGTAAAAGTTTGTTCTTTTTCACTGCAGAGGTTTTAAGTCTGTGTTCAAGTTGTCTAGAAAGAGCAACACCCGTAAATGGGAATATAGAATGAAACTGTCGCATAAGTAAAGTAGATGGTAGGATTCGGTTCTGTTGCGGAAATGTGGGAAACGTTTGTAGAAAGATATCGGTCAATACAGCTCGAAATGCGTGGAACTTCTGTCAGTTTGGTGCAGTGATTGGCACACAGTCTGCTATAAGTTTCTTTCAACTTAGGCCGAGTGTTACAGAAATGTTATAGAATACTGGAAACTCACAGAGAACTAAACAGTAAAGTAAAAAAACTTCAAATTTTACTGTGTAGGGTAGACACACACGGTGCACTGGTCAACAATTGCACCAGATCGCAATGTTACATACGGTTTTGAAAGAAGGAACTTGACGGAAGAGAACTGCAGTGAGGCGACACGAGGGTGGCACACAGCTTGTTGTCTCTCAGCCACGCTTCCCCCGTCTCTGAGTCAGACGACTTCCCTGGTCAATACCCAAAATATCACAGCGCTATTGCGCAATCTTGGATTAAGTAAAAATTACAGAATTGAGGTTACAATCAGATGGAGAATAATCTAAAGATATTTTCTCTATAATTTTATTAAACTCAAACGGTAGCATTCAACGACATACAACATTTTTCTGAATATTATAAATGTATGATTTGAATTATTAAATAGTGAAATTTTGTAATGACAATAATGACAAAATGTGCCACATTTTAAAATAGTTCAGTAATGGCCTAGATACTCAATAAATTGAGAAGACCTGCCTTCCTAAACGTGCTAAGTACAATTTCTTTCAAAACTGATTTTTTCGTTCCAGAGGCGCTACGTCCATGCGAGTATATTATACTAGAATCACTTCCACCATATGAGGAAGATAATGAATTGTAACAATGACGAACAGAAGACGCTAGTCATAGCTCCATAGCTTTCTTCAGTCTAAACGTGCTTG
Source organism: Schistocerca americana (assembly GCF_021461395.2). Lineage (NCBI taxonomy): Eukaryota > Metazoa > Arthropoda > Insecta > Orthoptera > Acrididae > Schistocerca > Schistocerca americana. The sequence continues at coordinate 720,949,581 of NC_060130.1, forward strand.
GTAATCAGAGTTGAGTTACAGCAGTTTAACACACGAGCGTAATAGTTGCCGCATTGCGTGTTGTGGAAGGAGCACTTATACATTAGCAATCAATTTGCAATAAGTATTGTTTGTTCCAGCTCCTATACACTCGGATATGTTCTACTTACGTCAGTTTTCATGTTACAACTTCTGTGTTCATGTTCATGATAACATTGAGACAATAATGTAATTTTGGCATGAGGGTGTAAGGTCTCGTGAGCAACCAACAAAGCATCGCATCTCCATGTTCTGCATTACACTAAAAATACCGGCAATGTAACTGGTAACAAAAGGAAACTGCTGCGGACAAAGTAAAAACCGTGTACTTATATCTATGTAATGTCCGCACTGTCATGTGGCCTATTTGACTGTATATAACATATCTATCTGGTTTCAGGTCATAGTTTTCTATCTTATGACAGATATTTTGCCTTAATAGAAAAGCGTGAGAATGTAGTCAAATGTTATGTTGTACCTGATGGTTTACAAGAATTACTTCAGCACACCGTTCTTTACCATTCAACACACTCAGAATGGAGGCAGAGGACTTACGATTTTCAGACTGCTGCTTGAAAGTCACCAGAAAAACAAAGCTACACGTTAGTTTTCCTGCACAAATTAAAATCACCCCACCCGGAATAGTTCACATCAGAGGAACGTACAAAGGCACTTAACAGTGGGAAAGTGTAAACATCCTAATGAAAGGTAGAACTGTTGGCTATTTCTTGATTCAAATGGCTCTGAGCACTATGCTACTTAATTTCTGAGGTCATCAGTCGCCAAGAACTTAGAACTAATTAAACATAACTAACCTATGAACATCAGACACATCCATGCCCGAGGCAGGATTCGAACCTGCGACCGTAGCGGTCTCTCGGTTTTCTTGATTCACAGCTTTCAGTACTGCAAAATACTTCACCACTATCGGCTGAAAAAATGAAAGGATTGGTTGCTATGGTACCATTTATACCACATCACCATCGGCTGTTTTTATTGACTTGTTTAATGATACAGCAAACTGATGATTTTTGTTTCGTATTGTTTACATGTCTTGAGATATTCATATTGTGGTACGTTTTGTTAACCATTACAGCAAGAAATCTGTGTTGGACTTAGCCCAATCAGTCTGAATAAGGTAATGCATAAGACGCCTTTTGCTCTCATATGGTTAAAATGGCTCTAAGCACTATGGAACTTAACATCTGAGGTCATCAGTCCCCTAGACTTAGAACTACTTAAACCTAACTAACCTAAGGACATAACACACATCCATGCCCGAGGCAGGATTCGAACCTGCGACCGTAGAAGCAGCGCGGTTCCAGACTGAAGCGCCTAGAACCGCTCGGTCACAGCGGTCGGCTCTGCTCTCAAGTTTTTAATTTTCTTTTCCTGAACAATTCAAGGGAATTTTCTTTCATCTTGCAGTATAGTTTATATTTCCTGGATGATAATAAATGCTGATTACTATAAAAATGTGCGTGCTAATTTCGTATTTCATACTTCTTTTTGTTGTATCTGAAAACATTGCTTTTGGTCCTCAGCACGTCTAGAATGCTAGGTCTTCAATTATTGGTTCTAGTTACAGTACTTGCTGGTTCAGTAGGTTAAGGATAGTAGCAACAATCTGTTAAAGAATGGCAGTGACTGGAAGTAATTTAATCATTGGATGTATCTGCTTGCGGCGTTGTTCACGAAGAAATAGAACACATTGAACTTTGTGTAATAGTTGTTATTTAATTCTCAATTCGTTATATCTGGCTCTTGTCGAAGCTATCATACCTAAAACAGGAAGTTACACGTTCCACAAAATAAAACAGATGGTATGCTACCGCAGACAAATCATCTCGTAGAATAATTTTTCACTTTGCAGTGGAGTACGCAAGGCATGCAAGACATGCAGGAGAACTTCTGAGAAGTTTGGAAAGTACGAAAGGAGATACTGGCGGATGTTAGGCTGCAGGGGCGAGACGTGAGTCGTGCTTGGATAGCTCAGCTGATAGAGCACGTGCCTGCGAAAGGCAACGGTTCCAGTTTCGAGTCCCAGTCCGTTACACAGTTTTCATCTGCCACGAAGTTGCAATTTATAGTGCGCCCCTGCTGGGCAGGTAGCTTTTCAGGGCTCAGAGGCGCCGTATTGTGTGTGCACTACCAATGGTCGGAATTCGTGCACTGACTGGCTTTTTGTAAGGGTCTCAAACCGGTTACCATGTGAATTATGGGGCAAGGAAACTTTTGCCACTCCCCGCGCCCCCCTCGCCCCCTGACCACCACAATACTGGACATAATACCATCAACTCATGTGGATTTTTAGTTTGGGGTATATCACGTGGCCTTCAAATTGTGAGCGACTTTTGTCGCATTACGGACTTTGACACAGTTGTTATTGAAAGGATCTTACAATGTGTCCCGCCAGAGGTTGATACTGCGCCACAAAAAGATAATTAGAGGTAGAAGAGAGAAATTTCAAAAGGAAAAAGTTTTTGGAGCAGTTGACATTACGGCGAGTGTTAATAATTTTGAAAAGGAATACAAAAACTTTCTGGAGTGGAACGTAGCCTATATTGCAGTCCAACTACTAACCGAGGCACTTTCGTAAGAGTGACTGTAAAATTTTCCATAAAGCGCTGGGATTCTGGATTTTTTAGTTCGCAGTAGCATTAATAAAAGTCCGTGAAATGGAGTTTGCTTTTATTTATATAAAAAGAATTTCTGTAATGTACTTTATGAATTTCAAGTGGCCTACACACGAACATTATCTCATCATCCGGAAGCAGCAGGGACAAGGTGCAAACTTAGAGATGAATAGGTGCAGCGTTTTTCCTTCAGTCAAGAATTTCGGTTTCAGCCGTACCTCATTAGGATAACGGCAGCTAAAAGGTATTTACTACAACCCTCTCAATGGCGATCAACGGAGGAAAGGTTCTCGTCACATATTTAAAGATCCAGTCAAGTCGAGTACGTTTCGCCCCACTGAAGTAAAAAGACGATAAAGCAACGGGGACATTACTGTCAGTGTTATGTAAACCGCAGTTTGATGAAGTGTCCAGGAAAATAAATGTAGATCTTTACCCACTTTGTCGACATGTGGGAGCAGCCGTTAGTAGCATAGAGGATAAACGCGACTGTCTGTTGAAAATTCAAACATTTGATTAGCCTTTTACTTAAAAACAAAGTATTGTGAAATAAATAACTTTGCCGAACAAATGGATTTATAGGCAATTCAAGCGACCATTTTCCGAACGGCCAATTGTAAGCCGTTTACTGCCGCTCGCGGTGGCCGAGAGGTTACAGGCGCTTCAGTCCAGAGCCGTGCGACTGCTACGGCCGCAGGTTCGAATCCTGCCTCGGGCATGGATGTGTGTGATGTCCTTAGGTTAGTTAGGTTTAAGTAGTTCTAAGTTCTAGGGGACTGTTGACCTCCGATGTTAAAAGTCCCATAGTGCTCAGAGCCATTTGAACCATCTTAAGGCGTTTACTGAGTTTCGCAGCCTCAAGCGCCTTATACTAAATTACTCGATCAGAGCCCCCTAGAATATACACTCCTGGAAATGGAAAAAAGAACACATTGACACCGGTGTCTCAGACCCACCATACTTGCTCCGGACACTGCGAGAGGGCTGTACAAGCAATGATCACACGCACGGCACAGCGGACACACCAGGAACCGCGGTGTTGGCCGTCGAATGGCGCTAGCTGCGCAGCATTTGTGCACCGCCGCCGTCAGTGTCAGCCAGTTTGCCGTGGCATACGGAGCTCCATCGCAGTCTTTAACACTGGTAGCATGCCGCGACAGCGTGGACGTGAACCGTATGTGCAGTTGACGGACTTTGAGCGAGGGCGTATAGTGGGCATGCGGGAGGCCGGGTGGACGTACCGCCGAATTGCTCAACACGTGGGGCGTGAGGTCTCCACAGTACATCGATGTTGTCACCAGTGGTCGGCGGAAGGTGCACGTGCCCGTCGACCTGGGACCGGACCGCAGCGACGCACGGATGCACGCCAAGACCGTAGGATCCTACGCAGTGCCGTAGGGGACCGCACCGCCACTTCCCAGCAAATTAAGGACACTGTTGCTCCTGGGGTATCGGCGAGGACCATTCGCAACCATCTCCATGAAGCTGGGCTACGGTCCCGCACACCGTTAGGCCGTCTTCCGCTCACGCCCCAACATCGTGCAGCCCGCCTCCAGTGGTGTCGCGACAGGCGTGAATGGAGGGACGAATGGAGACGTGTCGTCTTCAGCGATGAGAGTCGCTTCTGCCTTGGTGCCAATGATGGTCGTATGCGTGTTTGGCGCCGTGCAGGTGAGCGCCACAATCAGGACTGCATACGACCGAGGCACACAGGGCCAACACCCGGCACCATGGTGTGGGGAGCGATCTCCTACACTGGCCGTACACCACTGGTGATCGTCGAGGGGACACTGAATAGTGCACGGTACATCCAAACCGTCATCGAACCCATCGCTCTACCATTCCTAGACCGGCAAGGGAACTTGCTGTTCCAACAGGACAATGCACGTCCGCATGTACCCCCTGCCACCCAACGTGCTCTAGAAGGTGTAAGTCAACTACCCTGGCCAGCAAGATCTCCGGATCTGTCCCCCATTGACCATGTTTGGGACTGGATGAAGCGTCGTCTCACGCGGTCTGCACGTCCAGCACGAACGCTGGTCCAACTGAGGCGCCAGGTGGAAATGGCATGGCAAGCCGTTCCACAGGACTACATCCAGCATCTCTACGATCGTCTCCATGGGAGAATAGCAGCCTGCATTGCTGCGAAAGGTGGATATACACTGTACTAGTGCCGACATTGTGCATGCTCTGTTGCCTGTGTCTATGTGCTTGTGGTTCTGTCAGTGTGATCATGTGATGTATCTGACCCCAGGAATGTGTCAATAAAGTTTCCCCTTCCTGGGACAATGAATTCACGGTGTTCTTATTTCAATTTCCAGGAGTGTACAAGCAGTTTCATCGTTTAAAAAATTTAAGAAAGGATCAAAAGTTACTTATAGAGTATAAGATGTGGTAGCATCTGTAACAACCTTAATCCGTAAACGACTTCAGGCCTGAAACAATTCTGTATCCCTTTAAGGACTCGAGATAAATTGATAAATTTCACGATATTGCAATGCCGGTAATGTTAGGAAGAACGATGGAAAGTTTCTTCGGACATGCATGAGTGTCCGGATGAACACTGCATCATTCTTGTTAGCAACAGTGACAGTGCAATATCGTATTTATCCGTCGATATCACGCAGCGAGTTTCAATCAATATGAGCCTCCCTGTGCGGGAATTATGCAATGTGTATATGAGTACAGGATGTGACGCAGGAGCGACAACATATGGAAGGTTGGGTCTGGCCGTGATCGTGTACGGATAGCCAAAGCGGTTAAGGCGACCACTCGCGTAAAGCAGGAAATACGGTTTTGAGGCCTGCCACTGTGGCCGAGCAGTTGTAGGCGCTTCAGTCCGCAACCACGCGGCTGCTACGGTCGCAGGTTCGAATCCTGCCTCGGGCATGGATGTGTGTGATGTCCTTAGATTAGTTAGGTTTAAGTAGTTCTAAGTCTAGGGGACTGATGACCTCAGCTGTTAAGTCGGATAGTGCTTAGAGCCATATGAACCATTTGAACGGTTTCGAGCCCCAGTCGTGCATCAGTTTTCATTATTATCATTCCTTTACACAGCTGATGGTTGTTCGTATTCGCAACTGCGTATACATTTCACATATGTTAAATTTTATTTTAATCATTTGTCTTAATATATGACAGTTTCGAACTAAACAACTATAGCTGTATTCATTAAAGGAAATTCGGCCGGCCGGAGTGGCCGAGCGGTTCTAGGCACTACAATCTGGAACCGCGCGACCGCTACGGTCGCAGGTTCGAATCCTGCCGCGGGCATGGATGTGTGTGATGTCCTTAGGTTAGTTAGGTTTAAATAGTTCTAAGTTCTAGGGGACTTATGACCTCAGCAGTTGAGTCCCATAGTGCTCAGAGCCATTTGAACTATTTGAAAGGAAATTCGGTCAAGATTTCGCATCAGAATTGTGGTGTCGTCACAAGTGTAAGCACCAATGTTAAAGTTAGTTCCTCACGACGGAACCGCAAGCTAAACACAATCGTTGCCAGGCACAGCCACGAATGGGAGAGGTCGACGAAGACACGCTCTCAGGAGGCTCCGTACCCCGCCGCTACTGCACGTTTACTTACGTCAGAGTGGAGAACCGCTCAGACCATTCTGATACCCTACTGTGATAGTATCATCAACATAGTTCAGATCCAGAAGTGAGCAAGTGGCATTAGTTACAACAGTGTACTAAAATACAGAGTTAAATATAAAGTGATATTTGACTGTAAATCGGTATTATTCAAAAAATGAACAGTTATCTTTGTGTTCTACCATTGAATCAAATGTATATCGCCCTCATATGAGTCTCTACCAAAACTGAGTAAACTGTATTAAAGCGAAACTTACTGGCAGATTAAAACTGTGTGCCGGACCAACACTCGAACTCGAGACCTCTGCCTTTCGCGGGCAAGTGCTCTACCAACTGAGCTACCCAAGCACGACTCCCGGCCCGTCCTCACAGCTTCTCTTCCGCCAGTACCTCGTCTCCTAAATTCCAAACTTTACAGAGGCTCTCCTGCGAACCATGCAGGAGTAGCACTCCTGAAAGAAAGGATGTTGCGAAGACATGGCTTAGCCACAGCCTAGGGGATGTTTCCAGAATGCGATTTTCACTCTGCAGCAGAATGTGCGCTGATATGAAACTTACTGGCACATTAAAACTGTGTGCTGGACCAAGACTCGGACTCGGGACCTTTGCCTTTCGCGGGCAAGTGCTCTACCAACTGAGATACCCAAGCACGACTCACGCCCTGCCCTCACAGCTTCACTAGGACTGTGTGAGGACAGGGCGTGAGTCGTGCTTGGGTAGCTCAGTTGGCATCTGCAGCCTATTTGTTTTCTTCTCCTGTGTCTCCCCCCTCCCCCCCCCCCCACAAAAAAAATTACATAAAAACTTTGGTTGCTGCTGATGGTGAGACTGTATACTCATTTATGTTAACAAAAAAAAAAAAGTTGGTAGAGCACTTAAAGCGATTTGCAGAAACTGATATAACGTTCATTATACGTGGAACGTTCAGCAAGTAATTTATTTATTTTTTTATTTATTTATTTATTTATTGTTCCGTGGGACCACATTTAGGAGAAGTCTCCATGGTCATGGAACGAGTCAATACATGAAATTATAACACGATTGTAGAAACAGATAAAATGAAATATAAGAAACATATTCAGGCGACAAGTCGTTAGTTTAAATAAAGAAAATCAAGAATGTAACACTGGAATTTGCTTAATTTTTTAGCTCTTCCAGGAGCTCCTCGACAGAATAGAAGGAGTGAGCCATGAGGAAACTCTTCAGTTTAGACTTAAAAGTGTTTGGGCTACTGCTAAGATTTTTGAGTTCTTGTGGTAGCTTATTGAAAATGGATGCAGCAGAATACTGCACTCCTTTCTGCACAAGAGTCAAGGAAGTGCATTCCACATGCAGATTTGATTTCTGCCTAGTATTAACTGAGTGAAAGCTGCTAACTCTTGGGAATAAGCTAATATTGCTAACAACAAACGACATTAAAGAAAATACATACTGTGAGGGCAATGTCAAAATTCCCAGACTATTGAATAGGGGTCGACAAGAGGTTTTCGAACTTACACCATACATAGCTCGAACAGCCCGTTTTTGAGCCAAAAATACCCTTTTTGAATCAGAAGAATTACCCCAAAAAATAATACCATATGACATAAGCGTATGAAAATATGCGAAGTATACTACTTTTCGTGTTGAAATGTCACTTATTTCAGATACTGTTCTAATGGTAAATAAAGCGGCATTTAGTTTCTGAACAAGATCCTGAACATGGGCTTTCCACAACAGCTTACTATCTATCCGTACGCCTAGGAACTTGAACTGTTCCGTCTCGCTTATAACATGCCCATTCTGTCTGATTAAAATGTCAGTTCTTGTTGAATTGTGGGTTAGAAACTGTAAAAACTGAGTCTTACTGTGATTTAGCATCAGATTATTTTCCACAAGCCACGAACTTATATCATGAACTACATTATTTGATAATGTTTCAATATTACACACAAGATCCTTCACTACCAAGGTGGTGTCATCAGCAAACAGAAATATTTTTGAATCGCCTGTAATACTAGAAGGCATATCATTTACATAAATAAGAAACAGCAGTGGCCCCAGCACCGACCCTTGGGGAACGCCCCATTTAACAGTGCCCCATTGGGAATGAACATCATTACCACTCTCAATATTGCGGAGGATTACCTTTTGCTTTCTGTTCTTAAAGTAGGAGGCGAACCAATTGTAAGCTACTCCCCTTACTCCATAATGTTCCAACTTCTGCAGTAATATTTTGTGGTCAACACAGTCAAAAGCCTTCGTTAAATCAAAGAAAACACCTAACGTTCGCAACCTTTTATTTAATCCATCCAAAACCTCACAGAGAAAAGAGACTATAGCATTTTCAGTTGTTAAGCCATTTCTAAAACCAAACTGTACATTTGACAGCAAATTATGTGAATTTAAATGCTGCAGTAACCTTGTATATACAACCCTCTCGATAACTTTAGCAAACACCGATGGCATAGAAATAGGTCTATAATTGTCAACATTATCCCTGTCTCCCTTTTTATAAAGTGGCTTCACTACCGAGTACTTTAATCGGTCAGGAAACCGACCACTCCTAAAGGAAAAGTTACAGATATGGCTAAGTACTGAGCTAACATACGTGGAACAATACTTCAGTATTCTGCTAGATACCCCGTCATATCCATGAGAGTTCTTGGTCTTTAGTGATTTAATTATTAACTCAATCTCCCTCTTGTCAGTATCATGGAGGAGCATTTCAGGTAACAGTCTCGGAACATTTTCTCTAAGAGCGCTATATGATTCCCTGTTGGGACTAGGTTTCTATTTAGTTCACCTGCTATATTCAGAAAGTGATTATTAAATACTGTACATATATGTGACTTATCAGTAACACGGACATCCCCACTACGCACTGATTCTATATTCTCGACCTGTCTCTGCAGACCAGCCACTTCCTTTACGACTGACCATATGGTTTTAATTTTATCCTGAGACTTAGCTATTCTATCTGCATACCACATACTTTTTGCCTTCCTAATAACTTTTTTAAGCACCTTACAATACTGTTTGTAATGGGCTGCTGCATTTAGATTTTGACTGTTTCTAACGTTTTGATATAATTGCCACTTTGTTCTACAAGACATTCTTATCCCTTTAGTCAGCCACCCAGGCTGCCTGTTTGTGCTAGTACCCTGTTTTGAACGTTCTAACGGAAAGCAACTTTCAAAGAGCACGAGAAAAGTCTTGAGGAAAGCATTATATTTATCGTCTACTGTATCAGCACTATAAACATCTTGCCACTCTTGTTCCTTGATAAGGTTTACAAAAGTCTGTACAGCAACTGGATCAGCTTTCCTAAAAAGTTGGTAACTATATTTAACATGTGTTGCAGCACAAAAATCTTTTAGACTTAAAATTTGTGCATCATGATCTGAAAGGCCATTCACCTTTTTGCTAACAGAATGCCCTTCTAATAATGACGAATGAACAAAAATATTGTCTATGGTTGTTCTACTGTTCCCTTGCACTCTCGTTGGAAAGAATACGGTTTGCATAAGATTATATGAATTAAGGAGGTCTACCAGCATCCTTTTCCTTGCACAATCACTTATACAATTAATATTGAAGTCACCACATATAACTAACTTTTTGTATTTCCTATACAGTGAACCAAGAACCTCCTCTAGCTTTAGCAAAAATGTTGTGAAATCGGAGTCTGGGGATCTATAAATAACAACAGTAAGAAGTTTAGCTCCACTAAATTTAACCACACCTGCACAACATTCAAACACCTTTTCAGTGCAGTACTTTGAAACATCAATTGACTCAAATGGGATACCGTTTTTCACATACATGGCTACTCCCCCACACCGCAAAGAGCTCCTAGAAAAGCTGCCAGCCAACCTGTATCCTGGTAAAGGAAGCCTCTGAATTATCTCCTTATTTAAGAAGTGTTCAGATATACCAATAATTTCAGAGTCAACATCTATAAGCAGTTCACTAACTTTATCTCTAATACCTTGTATATTTTGATGAAATATACTAATTCCCTCATTAATCGGATACCCAAGCTTTGTAGAAAGTGGTTTCTTTGTTAGAGAGACTTCCCTTAAGCAGGAATACCTATCAGCTGACTTCAATCTAAAAAAGATACAGCTCTAACACCCACAACTACCGGAATTTTCCCATGAGTGATCCCACCACCCCCACCTATGCTGTCACCTATAAGTTTTGCCAACCTCCCCTTCCCATACCTGTTGAGGTGCAGGCCATGTCTGGTGAAACCCGTCCTACTTATAGACTCCACCGACACCACTGAAATGTGACTCATGCCTTCTGTCATCAGCGCACCCCCAAGTCTCATGTTATTACGCCTGACGGCTGTATTAAGATGAGGCCGATCGTGACGCTGAAACAGTTCCACAAAATGCACATTCGTGTTGCCAGTCTGAGTGGCTATCTTTTCCAGGTCACCATCTATGTCATACTCCCCATCCCTATCAATACTATTACCAGCCCCACCCACAATCACTACCTGATCCTCTTTAGTAAAATCCCTACATAACACCCCTATGTTAAAAGTCACCTGAGCCAATCCTGCATTAGGCTTCACAATGCTGGTGACCTGGTACTCACTCCCCAAAACTTCCTGCAACTGCTGGCCTACACCTCTACCATGAGAACTACCTAACAGCAGAACCTTCTTCTTTCTCTTAGACTTTGCAACTGTCCTAGCCACCGTAACTGCTGAGGTCTGCTGCATACTTCCTACATCTACAGCTACTAGAGATTCCTCTCCACTAGACTCTGACAGTTGGTCAAATCTATTACAAACACCAATAGTAAAACTATCTGAAAATCTCCTTCTCCTAGCAGATCTCTTGCCAACAGCCAGCTCCCATTCCCCAACCCCCTTCTCCCTCCTCATCCTATCTAGCTCCTCCTGTGCGTTTTTCAACTGCACCTGAAGGGCACAGATCTTACGCTCCTGCTCCTCTATCAACTTACTCTTGCTACATAACCTGCAGTTCCAGGAGAGGATCTCACCAGAATGCCCACAGGCTTCCCCACTGCATTCCCCCCAGTGAAAATACTTCGAACAAGTCTCACACCGCAATCCACTACTCACGAACCTACGGCAAAGCCCACACTTCTCACTCATGGTAAAATTTTACAATTATTGAAACAAGAAAACAACTTTATCTAAGTTCCGCAACTACAATAAGAAGATGTTAAAAACTGACTACAATTATCACAAACTTGCTCTACAAGGGAAGTAACTACTATTATTGACAGTATTAATCAACAACAAATGAGAATATAACAAAATACTAACACAGAAAGAAAATCAAACGTCTAATGACAGTAACGAAACTGAAAGCAGTTCGCAAAAATTTCTTCTGAAGTTATTTCACCGGAAAACACCAAGAACACCGGTTGAAGACTACTAAAGTTCCTAAATAAACTACTATACACAAACAATTAATTAGTACTTAGCTTTCGATGCGCCGCTACAGCTGCAACTGGTCAGCGCGGAATGTAAACACGGGTAAGAGGTTAAGTTGCTCGATACGAAACACTCACAAATATCAGGCCACAACACAAGAAATGCAGAGGTGAATGAAGAAACCACTAATAAGTCACTTATATAGTAAATATTATCACAAAAACAGTTAAAATATATATCAGAAACATAAAAATAGATGAAAACTTAGAGAGCGATCTCACACGCAGTCACGCGCTTATGACGTCACACCAAAGACTGCTTTCTGACGTTTCTGTGCCAGTAGGGTGGTGATACAGATTTGTCTGAAAGCAAGTTGAGTTCATTCAGGATTCTAATACACCATGTTATTGTCCACTCTTTTGGCTACAAAACCCTATTTTTCAATACTATCTTCGTTCAATACGATGGTCTTACTCCACCTTACTGGGAGGGCCCGTATGCCCGCATGGTACCACTCTACTGGTCGACGTGGGAGCCAATATCTTATTGCATCAATAATCTCCCCATCATCCACGTACTGCTTCCCCACAAAGTCCACCTCTCATTCGGCAAAACAGGTCGAAATCGGAAGGTACGAGATTCGGGCTGTAGAGTGGATGAAGCAGAACAGTCAAATAAAGTTTTGTGTGCTCCTCTCGAGTCCGCAGACTTGTGTGAGGCCTTGCGTTGTCATGGAGAAGGAGAATTTCGTTTGTATTTTTGCGGCGACGAACACGCTGAAGTCGTTTATTTCATTTTCTGAGGTAGCATCGTACACTTCAGAGATGATCCTTCTACCATGAGCGAGATCGTGAAACAGAATAACCCCTTCAGAGTCCCAGAAGACCGTCGCCGTAACTTTACCGGCCGAGGGTGCGGCTTTGAAGTTTTCAGAATAGGTGCCACTCCACGGATGGCCGTTTCCTTGCAGGTTTGAAGTAGTGAGACCACGTTTCATCGCCTGTGAAGATGTTCGACAAAAATTGTCAAGATCAGACACGTAACGCGCGAGCAATTCCGCAGGGATGGTCCTTCGTCGGCCTTTATGGTCTTCTGTTGGGAGGTGAAAAACCCAGCAGACACACACATTTGAGTACCCCAAATGGTGGACGAGTGTGTCATTAGTCATTACTATCAACAGAGATGTGGACTTGTGTAGCGAGGTATTTGATTGTGATCTGTCGATACCTCGAATGAGAGTGTCCGCACGTTGCAACATTGCACGAGTAGCAGTTGTGTGCGGCCAGCCGGCACGTGGGAGATCGTACAGGTTTGCTTGATCTTGTGTCATGGACTGAGCGGCTGGTCCCGGCGGAGGTTCGAGTCCTCCCTCGGGCATGGGTGTGTGTGTTTGTCCTTATGATAATTTAGATTAAGTAGTGTGTAAGCTTAGGGACTGATGAAAAAAAATGGTTCAAATGGCTCTGAGCACTATGGGGCTTAACTTCTGAGGTCATCAGTCCCCTAGAACTTAGAACTACTTAAACCTAACTAAGCTAAGGACATCACACACACCCATGCCCGAGGCAGGATTCCAACCTGCGACCGTAGCGGTCGCGCGGTTCCAGACTGTAGCGCCTAGAACCGCTCGGCCACCCCGGCCGGCTAAGGACTGATGACCTTACCAGTTAAGTCCCATAAGATTTCACACACATTTGAACATTTTTTGCTTGATATTGTTGCGGTGATGGCAGACGACTCACCCAACAACACACCGTGCTTTTGTTCACTGCTAGGTCTCTGGAAACATACTGCAAGAGTTTATGAGTATCTGCGATGCTCTGGTTTTCCGCTAAACTCAATGGTAGCTTCCTGCTTGGAACACATCTCCTTTACACATGTCATTTTGAGGGCTACGTATACCTCCGCTACTCCATGAAACTGTAGGACCTGAAACGGGAATATTCAACGTCCCACAACAAATTCTGCATTTTTTCATCCGAAATTGGCCGAGAAAAGAATGTGTTGCATTACGTATTGAACGCCCTTCGTATGTAGTAAGATCTATTCGATCTCCTACGGAAGTAAAAATCTTAGAACTGTCGTCCGGGCTTGCTACGACATAAAAAAATGGCTACGATTCTGTTTCTCACGTGTGTTCAAGTACGTTGTCTCGTCCGCCGTATATAAACATGGCGACCAGTAATTTTGATTAGACTTCCGCTCTCGCCTGCCTGAGTGGATTTGCTTGGTTACCTCTACTGGCTCTAAGCACTATGGGACTTAACATCTAAGGTCATCAGTCCCCTAGACTTAAAACTACTTACACCTAACTAACCTAAGAACATAACACACATCCATGCCCGAGGCAGGATTCGAACCTGCGACCGTAGCAGCAGCGCGGTTCCAGATTGAAGCGCCTAGAACCGCTCGGCCACAGCGGCCGGCTATACGTCTAGTCACAGCGACAATAATATTATTGTGTTTTCTAGCTAGTCTAAAGTGTGTAAACATGTCTGAGACCCTACGTGAACTATTTTTAAACGAAGTTGTTTGGTTTCAGGTGCAACGTACTGAACGACTGCTGCTCAGTGTTCCACAGATGACGAACTTGCTCTCGCAATAACCAGCACCACAGCCGATTGCGGCAACAAGTGTCGTCCGGTTAACTGCAAGGAATATTACACTTCTCTTAGAGCATTAAAGGTATGGTGTGCATTGCATTCTTTCTGTCCGCTGTCGGAGCTGTCTATCATCTGCGTGTCAAATTGATTCCCAACTTTCGGCTGGAAGGTATTGATTATGAAAAACTCATTAGAAAAATCGACGAGCATTACGAGGCACAGGTTCATATCACTGCGGCGAGAGTTAAATTTTAGCGTCCTAAGAAGCACGCTGAACAGTCATTAAAACAGTGAATTGCTGAACTTAAAGGGCTAACAAGACGTTGCAGGTTCAAGAGTTCTTGCAGATAAAATCATAATGGTGTCATGTTACGTAATATAGTCATGCCATACATGACAAATGCACACATACATCATGCTTTCCTAAGACTGCCAGACTTGGATCTGAGAACAGTTCAGTCCATTATAGAGTCTCAAAATATTATGGACATAACTGTAGTTGATTTTGAGGTTCCATCATTTTCTTATTCTCTTTTTCGTAGTGCACAAGGCACTCAGTCCACCGTTACTTTTGAAGTGAAAAAAAAGGAACCAAATTAAAAGTAGAGGTAAAACGTTTCCTTTGTATAGTACATGCGGACTTCTGAATAAGGTGAGGAAGTCTTGTCCACAGTGTTTTTCTACTCATGATAGGATAACATGTCCTTGTCGTGAAGCACAGTGCTTCACATGTGGCAAGCAAGGTCATATAGAGACCATGTGTTTACTGCGTCGCTAGGCAAAGTGCTGGTCTAACGCACAGCGGCAGAGTAGCTATCAGCACATGAACGCTGTCACGGCCCAACCAGTACGCTAGGCAGATATAAAGTCTCACTTTGCGGAAATCTTCTGCTCTAGCCCACACACAGAAGAACAAATTTTTTGTCCAATTAAGAGTGGCTCAGAAGGCAGATAAATTTCAATTAGACACACGTCCGTCTGTTTCCCTAATCAGTATAAAGACGCCTATGGTTTGGTCGGCAGCCCACAGTTCCAAAAGCCTACTTCTATTTTGTCTGCTTTTAACGAACATGAAATACCAGTACTTGGTGTGTGCTGCTTGCTATCGACTTTTCGTGATGTTACAAAGCGTGTTTCATTCCATGCACGATGTTATAGAAAGAATGGAAATATTTCTGGCTTAGCCTTTTTTGATTTGTTCATCCTGCGCATACAAGGCAGAGTGTTACAAATTAGTGTTTTAGTGCCTCAAAAACATATTTATGACTTGTGCAATAAGTACAGTGAGCTTTTTGAACCAGGTTTAGGAAGGGCTAAAGATTTTGAGTCACACATTACTGATAAAGTCAATGCACAACGACGATTTTATCATGCTAATCCAGTCCCCCATTCTATACAAGAGCAAGTTACAAAGCAACTGCAACAACGAAAAGACAATGGGCTGATAATACAATCTGTTTCTGCAAGTCATTAGGCATCTATCCTGGTAATACTTGAAAAGCTGTCAGAAGGTTTACGTCTGTGTGATGATTTCAAAGCCACAGTAGAGCTACAAACTGTCATAGATTCTTTTCCTCACCCACGACCGGAGCAATTAACGGACAGTTTGGAAAAACGAGGCAGATTTTTTTCGAATATTGATTTATGTGAGACGACCGCTGGACAAGAAGTCAAATTGATTTTACATGATCAACACTCATCTGGGATTGTTCCAGTTTCAAAGACCACCATCTGGAAGTAGGTCAGCTCCCGCTAGCTTTCAACATTTCTAGAACATTTAACAGCTAAAGTCCTTTCACGTACGATTCATCTGAATGAAACAGTTCTGAGAGGCCGTACGCCTGCGAAACCTTTGGCAAATTTGTAATGTTCATTTCAGATTCTCTCAGAGACTGGCGTTAGATGTCGCAAGGAAAAGTGCTCCTTCCTCCATGAAGAACCTGAATATTCGAAACATGTAATAAATGACAGCGTCCCATAACATCAAGGAGTTACAGGCCATCATGCGAATATTAACCTATTAGATTAAGTTTATTCCTAACGCTGAGCAAATTGCTGTTCCGCTGAACCGGCGGCGCCGGCCGCTGTGGCCGAGGATCTAGGCGCTTCAGTCCGTCGGCACGGTAGCTCAGCTCTGAAATAAAAAAACTGAGTGAACGGATCAACAAAGGACCTGAACGGGTGTCATCCGACGTCCGTCCCGAACCAATTCAACGAACAATATAGAACAAAATGAGATCCAAAAAAAAAAAAAAAAAATTCAGGAACCGCGCTGCTGCTACGCTTGCAGGTTCAAATGCTGCCTCGGGCGTGGATGTGTGTGATGTCCTTAGGTTAGTTAGATATAAGTAGTTCTACGTCTAGGGGACTGATGACCTCCGATGTTAAGTCCCATAGTGCTTACGGCCCTTTGAACCATTTTTTTGAACCGGCGGCGCCGAAATGGTGTTCTTTTTGTGTGGTCCCAAGAATGTCAGGACGCATTTCGGCAGTTAAGGACAATTTTATTAAGTCGTCGTTGTCTAACTCATTTTGATCCAGCTAAGCCTGTTGCGTTAGCTGTGGTCGCATCTTCTTATGGAATTAACGCAATGCATTTCTATAGAAATGGTTCGTTTGGTAGAACCACGGTAACTCTCAACAAAGCACAGTACGATTTTAGTCGATTTGTAAAACAGGCGCTCGCCATTGTCTATGGTTTTACCATGTTCCACCAGTGTTTGTATGGTTGATAGTTCTATTTACTTACTAACCGTCTGCTTTTGATACAAGCTTTATTCATTCCTTCTAAGGCTGTCCCACAATGGACAGCACAAAAATTGCAACGTCGAGCTCTTTCATTCTCTAATTATCAATACGAGTTGTTGTTGAGGCCCGCTGCACAACATTCGAACACTGACGTGTTATCGGTTGGAATTATTCGCAAAGCGTTGGTTAGTTTCAAGAGTCATGTTACCAAATGGACACTCGAGGTTTTGAAATTCTTCAAAATTTTCCTCTTGACTTTCTGGCTATTGCTGGAGGAATTAGTTCTGACTCACTACCTGATTTTGCAATAGGTGTGCCTTGGGTGGCCTTGTAGTTTGAAAGAAATTCCCCACTCGGTGGTGCATAGCTGCTTTTCACATCGTGATGTGCTATATACCGTCACATGACTATGTACGGGTTGTGCTTCCTTTCTCCCTCCATCGGGAGATCAAAAAAATGGTTCAAATGGCTCTGAGCACTATGCGACTTAACTTCTGAGGTCATCAGTCGCCTAGAACTTAGAACTACTTAAACCTAACTAACGTAAGGACATCACACACATCCATGCTCGAGGCAGGATTCGAACCTGCGACCGTAGCGCTACCTCGGCTCCAGACTGCAGCGCCTAGAATCGCGCGGCCATCGGGAGATCAGTGGGGCATAGTTTGCACAAAGCAACTCGCCCGAACTCACTGTACTTGGCAGGGCACGGACGCCCAAGCTCAGCAAATGACTTCTCGTTGCACAGCTTGTGCAGAGTATCAGTCTGCTCCACCGCAGCCCTTTTTTCAGTGAGCATTTCCGTCCGGACAGTGGCAACTCTTGTACATTGACTTCATGGACCCATTCTGGAGCACACGATGGTCGTTGATGGCAGGTGTGTACAGCAAATTTCCATTTGTAGTGTCCATGACAACCACCAAAATTGCTAGTACTGTATCGGCTTTGTCCTCTATTTTTTTGTGTCGAGGGTCTTCCCAAGGTCCTGGTCTCGGACAGTAGACAACAGATCATGTTAGCCAATTTTCAACAGTTTTGCTCCGACAACGGCATACACCTGTAACTACTACTCCTTTTCACACCCAGTCTGACGGTGAAGCTGGAAGCAAGTTCTAATGTTTTTTCTCTCCTCCTACTGCTCCTTGCCATGTGAGAGGAAGTTACCGGCAGAATTATTACACTGTCGTAGTCACCATATCCTGTTACTTCATCTGTGGCCGCCGTAGGAGGAGTTGGTTTTGCTGTGTCGGACAAAGTTCCAACTGTAAGACAGAGTTTTTTCAAAGTTTTTGTCAAGAAGCAGCTTCGGAAGCACGGTGTCGTTAGACGTGTACCGGGTCGTTCTTCTCATTTCATTCAGAGTTCCTCTGGGATGCAGGGGGCCATCATAATTAGCTGTGACGCTCTTATATCAGTGATCATGCCACAGAATTTTTGCTCTCAGGACCAGCATGCCGATGGGGTCGCAAAAGAAGTTATCTCCGCCTATTCGCCCTTCACGGTCTCCGCTTTACAGAGCGGTGCAAATGTAGATCGACGTCGAGCCACTGCCGCCCGTCCCGCAGCCAGAGCCGTTCCTCTTGGAGGCGCCGCCACCGGACAACCGCCACAGCGTCCCTGGAGTTCTGCCTGCTGTCCTCCTGGCCACGGTATCTGCGTCCCTGGATGTGGCTGTGAACCCTGTAGCCAGTTATTCTGCGTGTGTTCCCGGTCAGTCGCAAGGTAGATACTGAGGTGCAGACAGACAGCTGTTACTGGCCGTCGCTGCAGTCCCTGTCTCCCCACCAACGTCCGGCGATGGTACGGAGAAATGGCGGGGAGAGTGAGGGGGGGGGGGGAGGAGCGGGGAGAGTAGAGGTGGAATGTGGTGTCGAGTGAAGAGTAAGGTGCTATGTTAGAGCCGATATCTCACGACGGAGCGAAAAGCTAATGACAGTCACTGCCAGACCCAGTCACGCATGAGAACCATCGACGAAGACTGTCCCTCAAGAGGTTTCGCACGCTGCCGGCGGCCGCTCGAGGTGGCCGGGCCGCCTGTGGCGTCTTGTCACGGTTCGCGCGGCTCCCCCCGTCGGAGTTTCGAGTCCGCCCTCTGACATGGGCGTGTGTGTTGTCCTTAGCGTAAGTCAGATTAAGTAATGCCGGTGTGACCGAGCGGTTCTAGGCGCTTCAGTCTGGAACCGCGCGACCGCTACGGTCGCAGGTTCGAAGATCGAATCCTGCCTCGGGCATGGATGTGTGTGATGTCCTTAGGTTAGTTAGGTTTAAGTAGTTCTAAGTTCTAGGGGACTGATGACCTCAACTGTTAAGTCACATAGTGCTCAGAGCCATTTGAACCATTTTTGTAAGCCTAGGGACCGATGAACTCAGCAGTTTGGTCCCATAGGAATTTGCCCCATCACGCCGTCGGTTCTGGAAGTTTGCTTACGTTAGAGTGGAGCGCGACTCAGTCTGCTCTGAAGCCCACTCCCATAGCCGAGTATGATAATAGTATCACTGTAGTTCCAATCCAGCAGCGACCTAGTGTGGTTAGTCAGAAAAGTGTACTTAAGTACAGAGTTAAATGTAAAATGGCGCATGACTGATATTCAGTATTATTCAAAGTAATAAACTGTTATCACTGTGTTCTACGATTGTATCAAATGTATATCACTCTCATATGAATGTCTACCTAAGTGAAGTATTCTGTAACGAAGTATTTTACTAAAACAGATCTAACTATCATTATATGTTGTAGCAACTGTTCGACATTCTCCGGAAGTAAAAGCTCTTGAACTGTCGTCCAGTCTTGCTACGACATATAGAAATAAGTTTTGTGTGTTGACAGGATTTGGCAGAAGACTGGTCGAGACTAGGCATGGTATCAGTTAGTATTGACATTAAGACCAGATATCTGTTATTGATCCTCCTTTCTTTCTTGGTATTTAATTAAGAACGTCTGTTTGTTAGGGTCGAAAGTAACGTACGCACCTTGTTATTGAAGCAGATTTAACCAGTAACTGGAGTTTAATGTATTGTATTAGCTGTAAGAAAAGAAGAAGGAAGATTAGGTTAAACGTCCCGTCGAAAGTAGAGACGGAAAATTAGCTGTTAGGTCTACATGGTATTGTCCAGGCCGTAACAGTTACCTGTCTGTCACTTGGTGGGATACAACAATACTCGAACATTTATCAACTAGAAAACATTAAAGCTAGAGTGTTCACCACTGCGGTTTTCAGTCAGAAGCGCCAATTGCTTCACAACAACAGTAGAGGGTTGGTTAAAATGGCTCTGAGCACTATGGGACTTAACTTCTGAGGTCATCAGTCCCCTAGAACTTAGAACTACTTAAACCTAACTAACTTAAGGACATCACATACATCCATGACCGAGGCGGGATTCGAACCTGCGACCGTAGCGGTCGCGCGGTTCCAGACTGTAGCGCCTAACAGTAGAGGGGGCAGCGAAAGCATTTGGCAATACGCTCACATAATCCTACTTTTTATTCGGCGGAGGATTTTGATCATTCTCGTGTAACGGCTGGAAACGGAACTGCAGTCAAGATTGTCGGTTATAGTATTACAACTGGAGACAATAGCTCATCAAAGGAAGTCCCGCCAGGAACTTGTACAAGAGTACTAGAATTCAGTGGGCAAGTATTCAAGCGCGCGCTCCCATTTCTGGTATGTCCCCTACCAAAACTGTCAACAGTTGACAGAAGGGAGCAAAGGGCCCAAAAGTCGCAAATCCCTTCATTACCAGTGAAGAATGCTCTCAAACAGAAACACAAGGAAAACGGAAGGTAAAAGAGAAAAAGAAAACAACATCTCCGAGAAGAGAGCAACCACGTTCTGTAAAAAGCCATTTGTTCATACCTTCTCAGCAAAGTGATTATGAAAAAAAAAGCGATCAGTGTGGTAAATCTAAAGAGTGATGGAACAAGCACTGTACGGATTATGAAGACATACGACGTTATCTGTGTGACCGTTACTGAAGAACTTCACTTGCGAACTCTTCCACGAATTAATGCATATTCATATCAGCCGGTGCGCTGCAGTCATAGACTGTGCGGCTGGTCCCGGCGGAGGTTCGAGTCCTCCCTCGGGCATGGGTGTGTGTGTTTGTCCTTAGGATAATTTAGGTTATGCAGTGTGTAAGCTTAGGGACTGATGACCTTAGCAGTTAAGTCCCATAAGATTTCACACACATTTGAACAGCTTTTGATCAGCCGGTGCGCGTAGTAGTACATAATTGACACTTTAGTATTGTCACTCTTTTCCGTCTCTCTTAAGAGTTAAAATTCATTAATTTTTGCAAAGTTTAATATACAGGAGCTTAAGTAACTGACTGGTGTATAAATACATTACAATAAAGGGTTAAGTACTGCAGGAATCTGCATTTTTCCTTAACTGCATACCAGCACGTCTGTTACGCTCGAAAATGAGTAAAGTGGGATCATCGCTACTGGATAACGAATATTACTGTGGAGCATTTTCTTTGCAGGACATAGTTAACGTTCCGGGTAACCTTCTGGTCTCCTTGATAAACTGTAACTTGGACGCATAGCGGAAAAAGCTTTATAAAACAATTTTCTGTGCGTATCTTCAGTTAGTATCTTCGGTTACTGACGAGCTTGCAATGGCACGAAAACCAGGCTGCGTGCGATTAATGTTTCGGGATAACGATCTGTGTCAGTTCGCTGTTTCTGCCAGACTCATCCTCTAAAAGTTGGACAGATCCGCGAGCAGTACGAGATTAGGATGCTGTCGCAGACTTGGTAAATATTTTGACACGGACATATAGCAGCTCATTAAAACCCAATGGTACAGACGATGCAGAATGCGAGGGAGACTGGCGAGGAGTAAGCGCACATGCAGCGCGCTTTGTCTGTGGCGACATGAATAATGCATCGCAGCGGGCGGGCTGCATGCCGCGCCCCACCACGGCCTGCCTTCCCCAGCCCGCTCACGTCCGCCACGTCTGTTCATCTCAGACAGCGTTTTACCGCTATCGCCTTTATTCACTTGTCTTACATTCTGTAGGCTCCGTCGCGATATCCAAAAAACAACGGTCTACTTCTTGATCTGATACGAGTGCAATTACTGGCAGTTTTCCTTTCCAGCTCTTAGACACACACTCACAAATGCTGTGCAGGGAGAATCAAAAATAACTGCACAAACAATGGGATCAGGTTCATCAAATATGCAACAAAGCAAATCTGTCCTCTAAATATATAACAACACTTTGTGTTTTAATCATTGTTGAAACAACATTGCACAATGATACATAATCTCTTTCCAATGGTCAGTTCATAGGAATTGTTCACAGTGGTCTCAGCTCACAGCAACTTAAACTTTCTTCGACTGAAGTACGAAATCGTCGAATGATGTAGTGTCACGGTTGTGCAAGGATACCCAAATGGTGGAAGGATACCCAAATGGTGTCTAATTGTTTAACAGATTTCCAGGACATATTATTCAAATGGTTCAAATGGCTCTGAGCACTATGGGACTCAACTGCTGAGGTCATTAGTCCCCTAGAACTTAGAACTAGTTAAACCTAACTAACCTAAGGACATCACACACATCCATGCCCGAGGCAGGATTCGAACCTGCGACCGTAGACATATTATTAAAAACCAATCAAAAGGCAAGATCGCACAAAATATTTCTTATTCAAGACAACCGGTTTCAACAGTCTTAGCTATCATCTTCAGATCTTAAACATTTTTTGTACTAAAACATATTCATTTTACCTTTAACCCCATGCACAAGATGTTAACTGGATAAAACTCAGCACATTGTAAACGTTTGTCACCGCTAAAATATTTAGAAACACACAGCACCTTGTCCAAAAGGCCATGTCCGTATACATATTGCTCACACATGCTTGATACATGATACAAATTCTGTACACAGATGTGCTATAGTGTACCGTATTTGTATCATGTAATAAGCGTCTATGAGCAATATGTATATGGACATGGCCTTTTCGACAAGGTGTGTGTTTTCCTAAACATTTTAGCGGTATCAAACGTTTATAATGTGCTGAGTTTTATTCAGTTGACATCTTGTGCATGAGGTTCAGCGCAAAATGAAAATGTTTTACTACAGAAAATGTTTAAGACCTGAACACTGTTGAAACCAATTGTCTTGAATAAAAAATATTTTTTTACGATCTTGGCTTTTGAATGATTTTTTTTCCAAAACATGCTGATAAAGCAACTCTGCATTTCAAGTGTCCAGTAGGTACACTTATCTACGAGCTCGTACAGACAGAAATGTAAGAGATCAGTTTCGGTTACTGAGTAGACACTAAAAATCGTTCTTCCCTGTCATCTGTTTTATCATGTACGGTGAATAGAGGAGACAAAGAAGACCCAAACACGATTAGTCACTGGTGCATTCCGAGAGCGCGAGAACGTCTTGTAAATTCTACCAATCGTTGAATTCCTCGACGATCGAAATCCGCTCCTCAGTCACTGAACCCTCTTTGTGAACGTCTTCATCGTCGGAAAAATCACTTCCACACCTTGCCCCCCCCCCCCCCTCCCCCTCCCCCAGGAGTTCTTCCTCGATTGCCTGGACGCTGGACACTGTAGTCGATGTTGATGGCCTTCTTTCTGGATCCGCATCACTCCCGTCTTTGGAGCCTTTCTCAAATTGTTGGCACCATTTCACTACGGCTGGAGGCTATACTGCATATGGTTCATATACCGCCAGAAGTTTATGGTGAATCTGTGTCCAATTTAGACGCTTTGTCCACAAGAATCGTAGTATCTGCCGTACTACAATTACGTTTCGAGCTGCCGCGCCACTTCACTCCCACACTGTGATGCACCTGTTATCAGTGCAGCAGGAGAATTGTGACTACGGGAAATACGGAACATGTTCTCTGTCCTGAAAAGGTGCCACTCTTGTTGCGTAATGTCTTAGCGCGGGACAACATGTGGAACTCACTTTCTGAAGTCCGTATGTATTTAACCATGAGGTTTCCTTGGCTAAAATTCAGAGGAGGTGCATTCCATTAGAAGTCAAGCGACAAATTACTTCCTACCACACATCTCACAAAATCAACATGACAATAAGATCATAGTAGCACGAATTCATCAAGAGATTTGCCGTAAGTCGTACTGCCTGCACGCCATTCGCGAATGCAACACGAAAGTGAGAAAATAGCGGCACCCGAAATATCATGCGCTGAACCGCGTAAAGTATCTCGCGGAGTATATAGAAACTGTGCAGAAATTGTTCCACAAACGAGGCGTTTGGGAGGTAATTGTGAATGTGCGGTTGCGAGTGACGAATGTGTTCAATATGAAATATTGTCGATGTACATTAAATGCAACTTGCATTTTATTATTTACCACTGTGGCTGGATGTCCTTCCCGATGTCACAGTCGTCACGGTAAACTGAGGAAGGGAAATTGTATGCGCCACCTGTGAATTTTGTTAACTTTGTTTGGTGTGTTATCGTACTTCAATTTTTTGTGCATCCAATTCTCTTAGACAAAATTTGGGGAAGAACTGAGCATTTTACTAAGAGACAGTGGGGAACTACCTAAACACCAAACGCTGGCTGGTAGGAGTACTATTTCACTGTCGTTATTCGCCTCACAGATTCGATCTGGGTCTGGCTCACTTCCCTGTGCCTCAAGCTATACAATCATGCAATGCATATTACGCAATAAGTAAGATAAATAATAAAAATACGAGAAAAAGAAAACCAATGTGCTCGGAAACATCACAAGTCCCGTAATGAATGACACAAGTGGTTATTCTAATTTTCATGGATCACTCTGCACGTGATTTGAAAGAGAGTTTTCGACACAGCCCGTATAGACATCGATTGTGGGCACGTTTGGTAAATATGTGGACTTATTAGACCGTTATCTACAATTAAAGCGTACAACATGCGGCATAAGGAGGCATATCAAACTCGGATCGAATCTGTGCAATTTATTAACGACTGTTGGTCTGGTACACTGGGCATCCTGAGTATGATGTTTAGGCAGTAGTCCACACTCGTTTAGGTATATGCAGGGCTGGGTCCCGATCCATGCCTCAGAAAATACGATACACAAACAGTTACAATGCGATTACACACTTACCGAAGTTTACAGGGTTCACACACAAATGGTGCAAACGACTTCCCTCCACCGACGACTGAGTCAATAAGAAGGGGATGCGGGCACAGAGTTTAAATAAAATAAATTTGCTAAATAATGAGAAAAAGTAGACCTTTCCAATGGGATAAACGCTAGGAGAGAGAGAGAGAGAAAGAGAGAGAGAGAGAGAGAGAGAGAGAGAGAGAGAGAGAAAGAAGAAGAGCGATACCTATAATTTCAACAGACGAAAAGGCGACGGGATAAAACAATTGCTACCTTAAGAAATATTTTAACTCCGTGAAGACTGAGGTGAGAGGCATTATGTCATGGCAGCTTTATGTGGTGGCAAATCCAGAGCCATTGATGCTTGTATTTTGCAGTTTCTAGCGTTGGCAATGAAATTCTCGTCGTTGATGATCATCCTAGTGGCGAGTGGTATTCTGAGATACATTGCCCCATACTCCTTGCACTCACTGTTGCATTTTGGCAATATACTAAATGGCTAGTCTACTGTCCCTTATATCTCATCCGTGTTCAGCGGAGCAGATGTCCAGAGATGTTAAGGCCAGAACAGTTGTACTCCACGAATAGTACGTTGCACACCTGTAAGGCTAAATGTTTATGATCTTCCGGAGCTACTCTGCACTCTCGAATTCCACAAGCCAATCGAGATTCCAAGGAAGCTAATTCGGGCTATTTTGTGACGTGTATGGAGTGAAAGGTGTGCGTTCTGGAGTGTCGGCAGGGTGTAAATTAATTCTGTCCCACGGATAGAAGCGATGATGATGCGCGTTATTAAAACGAGTTTAGAAACGTAGATCTAAAGAGATATATCTGAGCATACCAATAAAATATTTTTATTGAATGATCGAATAGAAAAATCGTGTGGGTTGCCTATCATCTGGAGCTGGTGTATGACGATGGCTAGCGTTTCTTGACTGACTATGTTGAAGACGCGCGGGGTCGCCGCGCGGTTTAAGGCGCCAAGTCACGGATTGCGCGGTTCCTACCGCCGGAGGTTCGAGTCCTCCCACGGGCATGGGTGTGTGTGTTGTTGTTAGCATAAGTTGGTTTAAATACTGTGTAAGTCTAGGGACCGATGACCTCAGCACTTTGGTCCCTTAGGAATTCACGCATACGCACGACGTTGAAGAAATGAGACATTAAAAGGAGTCCCGTGATAGGTCAGTCATTCTCCATCTATGTGCGCTACATTCGTAAGTAACTGAACCAGAGACACCTATATAATAGTTCCGTCTTTCACCCTCACATTAGGAGCGACGAGTCATCGCATGGACTCCCTTGAAATGTTTACATCTCTCGTCGTACTTGTACTATGTGCGAGTCGACCGGGGTTCAGAAGTCGTGTGTGGAAACTGCCTGCCACACTCTCGAACTCAACACACAAATGAACAAACAAGTGAATATATGCTTAGATAAAAATGGTTCAAACGACTCTAACACTATGGGACTTAACATTTGAGATCATCAGTCCCCTAGACTTAGAGCTACTTAAACCTAACTAACCTAAGAACATCGCACACATCCGTGCCCGAGGCAGGATTTGAACCTGCGAACGTAGCGGTCGCGCGGTTCCAGACTGAAGCGCCTAGAACCGCTCGGCCACCACGACAGGCCCTACTTGTGGTAAATGTTGATAATTAGCGGCAATGATCAGGCTAATAACATTATAAAATTCAAAGTCAAACACCCTTTCGTCCTGCAGAGACAATATATAAAACATTAGCAAAACATAGTACATAAAAGAAGAAAAAATGTGCCCTTGTTAATATCAATGCGGGAATGATGGGTGGCGATTGTGAGCATTTAAATTCACTAAATACCAAAACAAGCAACGCAAATTAAATAAATTTTCTCAAAACAAGTTTACGTCTGTATACGTGGTTTTCACTAAACTGCTCTCAATTTAGCCAGGTCATTTACACTGATGTGCCAAGGAAATTGGTATAGGCACGCATATTCAAATACAGAGATATGTAAACAGGCAGAATACGGCGCTGCGGTCGGCAGCACGTATATAAGACAACAAGTGTCTGGCACAGTTGTTAGACAGGTTGCTGCTGCTACAATGGCAGGTTTCAAGATTTGAGTGAGTTTGAAAGTGGTGTTATAGTCGGTGTACGAGCGATGGGACACAGCATCTCCGAGGTAGGGACGAAGTGGGGATTTTCCCGTACGACCATTTTACGAGTGTACCGTGAATATCAAGAATCCGGTAAAACATCAAATCTCCGACATCGCTGCGGCTGCAAAAAGATCCTGCAAGGACGGGACCAACAACGACTGAAGAGAATCGTTCAACGTGACAGAAGTGCAACCCTTCCGCAAATTGCTGGAGATTTCAATGCTGGGCCTTCAACAAGTGCCGGCCGTGTGGCCGTGCGGTTCTAGGCGCTTCAGTCTGGAACCGCGTGTCCGCTACGGTCGCAGGTTCGAATCCTGCCTCGGGCATGAATGTGTGTGATGTCCTTAGGTTAGTTAGGTTTAATTAGTTCTAAGTTCTAGGCGACTGATGACCCCAGAAGTTAAGTCGCATAGTGCTCATAGCCATTTGAACGATATTTGAACCTTCAACAAGTGTCAGTGTGCGAACCATTCAACGAAACATCATCGATGTGGGCTTTCGGAGCTGAAGGCCCACTTGTGTACCTTTGATGACTGCACGGAAGAAGGCTGTACGCCTCGTCTGGGCCCGTCAACACCGACATTGGACTGTTGATGACTGGAAGCATGTTGTCTGGTCGGACGAGTCTCGTTTGAAATTGTACCGAGCGGATGAACGTGTACCGGTATGGTATCTATGGGCCTTGCATGTCAGCAGGGAACTGTTAAAGCTGGTGCCAGCTCTGTAATGGTGTGGGGAGTGTGCAGTTGGAGTGATATGGGACCCCTTATACGTCTAGATACGGTACTGACACGTGACACGTACGTAAGCATCCTGTCTGATCATCTGCATCCATTCATGTCCAATGTGCATTCCGAGGGACTTGGGCAATTCCATCATGACAATACGACGCCCCACACGTCCAGAATTACTACAGAGTGGCTCCAGGAACACTCTTATGAGTTTGAACATTTCCGCTGGCCACCAGACTCCCCAGACATGAACATTATTGAGCATATCTGGGATCCCTTGCAACATGCTGTTCAGAAGACATCTCTACCGCCTCGTACTCTTACGGATTTACCGAGCGAGGTGGCGCAGTGGTTAGCACACTGGACTCGCATTCGGGAGGACGACGGTTCAATCCCGTCTCCGGCCATCCTGATTTAGGTTTTCCGTGATTTCCCTAAATCGTTTCAGGCAAATGCCGGGATGGTTCCTTTGAAAGGGCACGGCCGATTTCCTTCCCAATCCTTCCCTAACCCGAGCTTGCGCTCCGTCTCTAATGTCCTCGTTGTCGACGGGACGTTAAACACTAACCACCACCACCACCACCATCTTACGGATTTATGGGCAGCCCTACAATATTCACGGTCACAAGTCCCTCCAGCACTACTTCAGGCATTAGTCGAGTCCATGCCACGTCGTGTTGTGGCACTTCTGCTTTCTCGCGGGTGTCCTACACGATATTAGGCAGGTGTACCAGTTTCTTGGCTCTTCAATGTACTACACAGTATGCGATTGAATTTCCATTATTGCGTGGCATTTCAAGTACGGAGATGCCTATGCTGGCTTAGTAGACTAATGTGTTATTCCAATTTTCGAACACAGTACAACAGAGATTCTGCTTTGCGTGGATTTTACAAGTTCTTGACAGGATTCCAGAAGTATGTGGCACCAGACCTCTCCGCACAGCTCAAGCAATTTCTGAAAATAATCGGATGGTGGTTTGCGGTCATGCAGCTTGCGCCAGATATTTGTCCCAATGGGTGCAGATCAGGGGCACTTTCTGGCCAAGATATCAAATCACTGTAGCACGATTCTGACCTTGCAAGACGGGCAGTTATTCTGCTGGAAAACGTCATTGTCGTAGGGGGAGACTTCAAGCATGAAGCGGTTCTGGTGATCTGTAATAATGTTCACGTATTTCACTGTTGTCCTGATGACTTCGATTACCACCACAGATCCAATGGAAGCTCAACTCAATGTATCCCAAAGCATAATTGTGCCCTCACAGGCTTGAATCTGTGGCGCACTGCATGTCTCGCGCAGCCATTCGCCTGGATGACAGCGTCTAAGAACCCAACCATCGACCTAGTGTAACAAGAAATGCGATTCAGACTACACGCGACACGTTTGCATCGACCCACGCTGAAAACTCAGTGATGTTGTGCCCACTGGAATCATAACTGACGATGTCGTTGGGTCAACAAAGGAACATATAGGGTTCGTGTGATGTGGATCTCCATGTTCAACAATGGTCTTTGAACGATGTGCTCCGAAACACATGTGACGGCACCAGCATTATACTCTGTCGTTAGATCTACCACAGATGCTGCCCATCCTAAATTACACAGTGGGGGACCCTCCGACCTCTACGTCTTGTGATGAGAGGTGGTCATCCAATATCATACGTCCTACTCGTTATTTCACCATCCTTCTGCCACTTTTCATAAGTACTCATGACAGTAGTACGCCAACACGCGACCTACTTCGCCGCGTCAGAGATTTCGTTTCCAGCCGCAGTGCTACAACAATTTGCCCTTTGTCAAAACCGCTAATATTAGTGAATTTCCGCATGTGCGGCCGGTATCTTCACTATGACTGCCCATCCATCTCTCTTCCGTTCGCATTCTTCCTGCGTCACGTGCCCGCAACACCACCTGGAAGCGATCTGAAGTTTTCCCGGCGTATTTCCAATTTGAACAGTTCTCGGGTATCCGACCTGGTAGCGTCGTAATTTCTCCACAATATTTCGGCAGACGTACACGCTGCCATATTCAGGTGGTTCCTGACGAATGCTGTGCTGTTCCTCTCGGCGCCCTATATATAAACTAGCCGTTACCCCCTCCACCGTTCCTCTCCTGGTGTCTTCAGTGCGGCCGGCGCGGGTTTCCTTACTCCATTTGTGGGAAAATGCGAACACCACATCTGCAATTCAATCCACTTTGTGCAACGTATACAAGAACTTCGGCTCCAGGACAGCGACTTGTTAGTGAGCTTCGACGGAGTGTACCTCTTCACTAGGGTACCACTGAAAGACTCTATCGATCTGACAAGCAAGAAATTCGACAACAACCTAACAAGGCTCTTCGAGTTCGTGCTCAACTCAAAACATACTTCCTGTTCGACGGAAATTATTATGAACAGACAGATGGCGTCGCCATGGGATGCCCGCTTTCACCTGTTGTACCCAACTTTTTTATGGAGAATTTCGAGGAGAAGGCACTAGAACAAGCCAAACAAAAACCAACTTGTTTCCTCCGCTACGTGGATGACACGTTCGTTGTTTGGCCACATGGACGGGACAGCTTAAATGAATTTCTCGAACACCTCAACTCGCTGCACCCCAACATACAGTTCACGATGGAGGTGGAGCAGGATGGTGCCCTACCGTTCCTTGACGTCCTGCTGAAACGGAAACCTGACGGTGCCGGCCGAAGTGGCCGTGCGGTTAAAGGCGCTGCAGTCTGGAACCGTAAGAGCGCTACGATCGCAGGTTCGAATCCTGCCTCGGGCATGGATGTTTGTGATGTCCTTAGGTTAGTTAGGATTAACTAGTTCTAAGTTCTAGGTGACTAATGACCTCAGCAGTTGAGTCCCATAGTGCTCAGAGCCATTTGAACCATTTGAAACCTGACGGCAAGCTGGGACACAGTGTATACAGAAAACCTACAGACACCGATTTGTACCTAAATGCCTTCAGTTGCCACCACAACTCCCAGCGTTCAAATGGCTCTGAGCACTATGGGACTCAACTGCTGAGGTCATTAGTCCCCTAGAACTTAGAACTAGTTAAACCTAACTAACCTAAGGACATCACAAACATCCATGCCCGAGGCAGGATTCGAACCTGCGACCGTAGCGGTCTTGCGGTTCCAGACTGCAGCGCCTTTAACTGCACGGCCACTTCGGCCGGCTCAACTCCCAGCGTGAAGGCGTTTTGCGCACACTTGTTCACAGGGCACGATCGATCTGCGATCAGGAGAACCTTCCAGCAGAACTGCAGCACCTCGAGACAACATTTCGGAAAAACGGGTACAACCAGAAGCAAATATGGCACGCACTCAGACAGACTGCGCCAAGAGAACAAGAAGAAGAAACAAAAGGGCACAAGTCATTGGCGTGCATTCCTTTTGTCGGAAACACCTCAAGAAAAATCGGTAGAATCCTGGGGAAACACAATGTGAAACGTATATTCCGACCCCCTGCAAAAACCTTGACTCTACTGGATTCTGTGAAAGGTGACCTAGGCCTTCGAAAACCAGGCGTTTATCAAATTCCCTGTCAGTGCGGAAAATCATACATTGGGGAGACAGTCCGCACTGTAGAAGAGAGGTGCCGCGAACGCAAGCGCCATACCGAATTACCCCAGGCCACTAAATCAGCCGTGGCTGACCATTGTATAAAGACTGACCATACTATGGACTATGAAAAAACAAAAATACTCTGTCAATCCACCTACTTCTGGGACTGCGTTACTAAAGAGGCCATCGAAATCCGACTACAGGACGATCTTATTAATAAGGACAGCGGCCTTCAACTTAGTCAGGCTTGGAACTCTGCAGTCAGCCTGGAGAGAAATATGCGGTCCCAGAGATCGAGGACCGCCCCCGACGGCGGCAGCAGGGAGACTGTAGACCCAGGTGCCGCTTCCCCCACCACCTCCAGTAGGCACCGAAGACACCAGGAGAGGAACGGTGGAGGGAGTGACGGTTAGTATATATAAGGCGCCGAGAGGAACAGCACAGCATTCGTCAGGAACCACCTGAAGATGGCAGCGTGTACGTCTGCTGAAATATTGTCGAGAAATTACGACGCTACCCGGTCGGATACCCGAGAACTGTTCAAACCACCTGTAAGCATTCAGCCTCGCGTTGGGCAGTGGTCATAATGTTTTGGCTCATCAGTGTACTTTACACATAACAGAGGATGTAGGGCGTGGCTGGGAATGTCAAAGTTTACATTTCTGACGTTTTTCATTTTCCAGCGTCCGACGTTCCTGTTCAAAATATAAGATAACAGCTGAAGTAGTTGTGCGCCAATGTTTACGGTCTTCTGCTGCGGCGCACCAATTACTTGATTCAATTTTTAGACTCTTTAGGTTCTTCTTGAATTGGTTCTTACAGCGCTTCAGAGGAGCACCACAGGGCCTTCTATTCAAATGACTCTGAGCACTATGGGACTTAACTTCTGAGGTCATCAGTCCCCTAGAACTTAGAACTACTTAAACCTATCTAACCTAAGGACACCACTCACATCCATGCCCGAGGCAGGATTCGAACCTGCGAGCGTAGCGGTTGCCCGGTTCCGGACTGTAGCGCCTAGAACCGCTCGACCACCTCGTCCGGCGGGCCTTCTGCCTGTGCTCATTTTACTATACAAAATTTGTCGACGAATTCTGCTGTTTCCCATCCGCTGCACATGCTCAAGCCATCTGATTTGACGAGCAATAATGGTGGCTTCTACACTACACATCTTTTTCTTCTCAAGAACAGTAGTGTTTGATTCGGAGTCATCCCATTTGGCATCCATTATGTGTCTAAGCTTCTGTTGGTAGAACCGTTCTAGCTCGATACACCATTAGTTTTTGTGTAGTGTCTGATATTTATTCAGGAAGAAAGCAGCATGTGTGGGAGGCATCCTGTTCTCTACGCCCATTTCCGACGAGCATTTAGTTGATAATATAATTCCTAGACAGAGGGAGCGATCTATTTGTTTCAAAGGTATGCTGGAAATAGACGTACTGATGTCCGGAAAGGCAGTGCCTGGAGCTGGGTGTGCTAGTATCTTTGTTTTTTTGGACGCTGATGGGCCAGGCCAAATTGTTTGTATGCAGCACTGAACCATGGCCGAACGGTTCTAGGTGCTTCAGTCTGGAACCGCGCGACCACTACGGTCGCAGGTTCGAATCCTGCCTCGGGCACGGATGTGTGTGGTGTCCTTAGGTTATTTAGGTTTATGTAGTTCCAAGTTCTAGGGGACTGATGACCTCAGATGTTAAGTCTCATAGTGCTCAGAGCCATTTGAACCATTTACTCCTGAATTGTTTACAAACGATGTCCCATAAAGTATAGCTGCTAGGTACAGAGCGAACAACGTTGGCGCTAGGACACGTCCTTGCCTGAGCGAATTAATAATAAGGAATTTGTTACACGTTTCATTCCGTTATAGCAATTTCCCAGATATGTCATCATGGAAAGTTTGAATAGTTATTCACTGCCTGACAAAAAAAAGGGGAAGTACCTAGAAAACATGGTTGTATGTCGATATAACTTTGTACGCGTACACACTATCAGCGGTGATATAAATTATTATTATTCACGTGTGAGTCCAATAGGACCACACGAGGTACAATCCATCAATGTCACTTTTGGTCGTCGGTCTTCCTTTGTGTCTAAATTTGTTTCAACCATTCAGAACGAAGTGTCTTTCTTTCATCAGACCACTGTGTTCCAGTCCGTTTTCTAATTTCCCTTTGACCAACTTTTCATCTAAATATCTTTTGCCTGAATGTTTTTCTATCTGTAACGTCTGCCTTAGTTACACTGGCTATTTTAAGATCCTACTTAATCGCAGCTATCCATTTAATTGACTCAGTTTTGGTCTTACTTCTGTTATCGTGGAATTCTACTCTTTGTTTTGTCAATATAGTTGGTGCCATTCTTTTAATGTGCCCATAAAATTTAAGTCTTCATTTTCTCATGTCATCATGTATGTCTGTATATTCTTTTATCTCCTTATTACTTCTCAGCCTATACGCTTCTCCATCAGTAATTTTGGGGCCTAACATTTTCCTAATAATATTTCTTTCTTTCTTTTGAATTTCTTCAATATCCCTCTTCCTATTTAAAATTAAAGTTTCTGCTCCATAGAGACATTCAGGTTTGATTAGAATGCTGTAATGCCTAAGTTTACTGAATGTAGAAAGAGATTTTTTATTATAATAATCTGAATGCAGTTGCCATTTTTTGACAGCGATCTTCGTTTGCAGCTTTTCCCATACCGTTTTCTTGTATGATTTCCCCCACGTATTTAAACTGAGAAACCCTTCCTATTTTTTCATATTTTGTGTTCAAAAACTTTGGTTATTATAGGTGTAATTCTCTTTGATAGAATGGCCACTATAGTGCATTAGTGTTATTCATGTTTAGTGTTGTTACCAGGCCTGGCAGTGGGACGCGAACAATGTAAGATGTTGAGTGGTCACTATGAAGGACACATATATGCTGTGTATCATGTGAGACACCTTTATCAACACCTGGCACCGTATGAAAGGTGCCTCATTGTTGATCTCCATTATGTCGCTGGTCTAATCATGTAATAACCAGGTTTGTGGAGCATTCGGATGTGACAGAGGCCGATTCGAAATGCCATGTGGCTAGGGCCTCCCGTCGGGTGGACCGGTCGCCGGGTGCAAGTCTTTCGAGTTGACCCCACTTCGGCGACTGGGCGCAGCCCTGAATCCTCCCGCGCTCAGAAAAATGGTACCGAATCCTCCCAAGCCCGCAAGGGTCTGCAAAATGATGGGACCGAATCCTCCTGATTGAAGCAGGTAGCAGTTCTAAACGTTATGAATACTTCAAGCACGCAAAGGGAATGATATGAAGTTACAGTAGAAGATGTAAAAATTTTTCGCGTGTATTGTATGTTTAAGAGTTTTATCTTTTATCTTAATGAGATAAAGTCCAGCCGGCACAGCGCCAGCGACTAAGTCCCGCTCGAGGTCACGCGCAAAGCATGCAGAAGTGAATCAATATTATTTGTTTAAAACATGGGAGGGGTAGGGGAAGGAGATAAAGAACATGGCAGAGATAATTATATTATTGTCTATAATACAACATACAATGTGTCAGTTTGGGAGGAGTCGGTCATGTTACCTGCTTACCTATCTGGTTTCGGGAGGATTCGGGGCTGCGCTCCGGCGACTTGCGTGTCGATGAGGTTGAAATGATGATGATAAGGACAACCCAGTCCCTGAGAGGAGAAAATCTCCGACCCAGCCGGGAATCGAACCCGGGCCGTTAGGCACACCTAACGGCCCGGGCTCGATTCCCGGCTGACCACTCAGCTACCAGGGGCGGACAGAGGCCCATTGTTGGACTGCATGGGAACGTGAGGCCGGGCATATTTGTCGTCGAGGCTCCAGTCGGCAACGTCTGACCACCACAAGGGAGAATCGCCGTATTATAGTGCACCAAGCGCGTTGTAGCCCTTTCATACCTTCGCCTTCCATCCTAGAACAAACAAATAATGGACTGTCCACAACATTCTGTGCCGTCCCACACCATTATTTGAGGACTAGCACCAGCCAGGCTACAGAATACCATCCCATGCGTAGGCTGCCTTAACACCACATCAAAAACGTATGAGTTTAGTGTGGTTCTCTTATCCGGGAACATGAACTGCTGATGAATGACGTTACACTGTGTTCAGTTATGAACTGCGGTTCTGCACTACCCCTGATGACTATCGTTGGTGAACGTGGCTGTGACCTGAGAGAGGTACCGTTCTTCAAGTGTTTTGGAGAGGCAGAACGGCGTTACTCCTGGCGTCAAGGCGTGGAGATCCATCGGGTATGACTCTAGGTCACCGCTGGTAATGATTTAAAGAACACAGATAGCACAACAGTGCGACACGGACATCCTACATTCTCATGTGTTACCACTCACGTGACAAAGCAGTGCCGGCCGCTGTGGCCGAGCGGTTCTAGGCGTTTCAGTCCGGAACCGCGCTGCTGCTACGGTCGCAGGTTCGAATCCTACTTCAGGCATGGATGTGTGTGATGTCCTCAGGTTAGTTAGGTTTCATTAGTTCTAAGTCCAGGGGACTGATGACCTGAGATATTAAGTCCCATAGTGCTCAGAGCCATTTGAACCATTTGACAAAGCAGTTATACCATATTGCAACAGGACAAAGATCGTGCACTCATATCACGTGTCTCTACAAACAGTCCACGTGATGTTGACGTACTCCCGTGTCCGGCAAGAGCCACAGATACGTACCCAATAGAACACGAGTAGCATCAGGTCAGACATCAACTCTATCTCAGCGCCAGTATCCAGGATATCAAGACCAGCTGCAACAATTTTGGGCCAGCTTGCGTCAGGTTTGGATACAACGACTTCATGATACCCTTTCCAAACGAATCAGTTCATGCATCCAGGTCAGAGGACGTGCTTCGTCGTACGGATAAGTGATCTCTTACTGCCAAGTACTTTACAAATTTGATTCAATATTCTACTCACAGAAATAACGTCACATAACCTGATAACCTGTGAAATTTCGTTTCCTTTTCTCATTATGGGCGCTTACCTTTTCTTGTGAGGACGTGTATGTCTGTAGTTACGCATGTCGGGCTTTTTTGACAATGGGAAAGACCTAATCCATTCTTCCAGTCCCTAAGTATCCTTTTTTAATCCAGTTACTAATGATAAACTACTGCCAGAGGGGAAGGAGTATGTTATTGTGCATAATCTCTATACAGTCCTACATGTATCTTTCCGACCCAGTTGCTGTTTCTCACATCAGCGTTATTAGTAGATTTTTTGTTCCATTTAGGCATGCACACGGTGACTGACAGGAGGAAAGCTATTGCATTCTTCTGCGATGAAACAATTTCTGAAGACCGAATTCACTATTTCGACCCTCTCTCCGTCATCTACTGTTTCTGTGCCAGTATGGTCATTGAGCGATTCAATAGGTGATTTCGATCCGTTTACTATCTTTATATAAGACGAAAACTTCGACGGATTTTTAGTCAGATTGCAGCGACTCGTGAATTTAAGGTGGCATGAGTGACTTTAGTTGTCCGCGCGTTGGTGGCGATAGAATAAAAACGATGATCTGTTGCCTAATATTGTTCCCTGTCAGTCAAAGAGGATTACTCACATGCTAATCTTGCTGTCCCTGAACCGCGAAGACATCTGTCTTCACCACCTACTGCAAATGTTTCTCGCAGAATTAAAGAAATAATTCATGAGAAAGGGACGGGGGAAAGCTACAGTCAATGGAAGACAATAAATAAAGTTAACTTGAATACATTGAAACTTAAAAAAGAACACAGTTATTAGGTAACTTTGTTACGCGTTATCTCTAGCCCACTCACAATTCTCAATGCCTTGGTCAGTGCCGATCTGCTGTAGAACAGGTAATTAAACAAGAAAATTATTCAAATGCACACTGAAAACGAACAATAATTCAGCTCAGTCCCGCGAGAGAACGAGAACTGATGGTAAGAGATGAAATACGCAAAGGAGATTTGCAAGCCGTGACTTGGGAAATGATAGCAAGGGCAAGAGCGGCTCATAGAAGGTTATCACATCACTGTCAGCGAAGTCGGGATACCGAACGCGTGCGGAGCAGTTTGCGTGATTGCCCGGCAGCAACCACTGTAGTTGCCGCTAGCTTTCAGCCATAAATCTTGTAGTACAAGGCGGTTTCCAAATAAGGAAAGCAAGACACGTGTTCTAAGATGGCGGTAAATTCAGCGATTCTGCCTTCCACAAAGAGATTCGTCTAACATCTGCAACAGAACCCGCTCTAAATAGGACCACAGTGTCTCTCTCCATGCTTTTTCAAACTGCGGCGCCGCTTCATAGTGTGGTTCCATGGGTGGCGAAAAGATTCCTGTAGCCATCATAACCGTGGTTGGAGGAGGTAATGGTTGCTCTGGCCCCGGACTGCCAGGCCGGCACAGCTCTGTGAACAAGTTTGGAGACCTACTTTGGCGCCAATTCTCCGAAAAAACAAGCAACTGGTGTTACTACGCTTTGGCTGCTTAAGTTCGAATGTAAAAGCTGTCAAGTTTGAGGATTTTCGCCATCTTGCGTTTTTATTAGATTCATTAATTGAAGGATGAGATCATTACTGTGTTCCCTCCAACCGATAGTTCTCCATACAGGGAAGACATCTGTGAAGTCCGTTGGCCAGAGAAAATTAGCCTTAGCGCATAAAATCTTCTTCTTCTACTTTAGGGCTTGTTCCACATGCTGACAGGGTCCTCTGTTCTGGCCCTGTGTCACGATTTCATCCGATATTGTGCCTGAACAGGGTGCAGGCCTGTGATCTTAATATCTTCGTGCAGAGTGTCAAGGAATCTGTGCCTAGGTACATTAAAAGTCCTTGTTGTTGGCAGGTCATCACCATTGATTCTCATGGTATCCCGGTCATTTAGATTTGTGGTGAGGTACTCTAGTTTCTTCATGTTCAGTCATAGACCTACTTCAGCAAAGAAGTCTTTCCAAGCTTGGATATGACGCAGCAAGCCAGTCTTACCTTCAAAAGCAAGTATCACATAATCAACATACAATAACATATGGCATATAAAATTATTAATTTAATTTGACATCTTCTAATTAATTAACCCATAGATCCATGGTTAGGATCAATCAACTCGGAATTTAGTAAGCAACACTTTTTTTGTCAGTGAAGTTACAGAATTAATTTCATATTTCTCTCTCTCTCTCTCTTTTTGTATTAGGAACAGGATAGGACAGCCGTTGTGGTCTCGCCACGTGCTGTGTATGCCCATGAAAAGTCTATGGGTTACAAGATCGTTTGGCAAAAATTTACTTTGAAATTCATCGCACACTTCTCGCAAAGCTGTAATCACGCTCATTTTGGCATCATCAGCTTTTGGTGTACCAGATTTTGACTTCGCCTAGGTTAGAGACGAAGCTCTCTTTCCTTTTTCAGCAACTTTCCAAGGTGGTTATTGAACTACGGTGGGTCTTTTCCTCCGGCCGCTGTGGCCGAGCGGATCTAGGCGCTTCAGTCTGGAATCGCGCTGCTGCTACGGTTGCAGGTTCGAATCCTGCCTCGGTCATGGATGTGTGTGATGTCCTTAGGTTAGTTAGGTTTAAGTAGTTCTAAGTCTAGGGGACTGATGACCTCAGATGTTAAGTCCCATAGTGTTTAGAGCCATTTGAACCATTTTTTGGGTCTTTCCCATCCCTCAAGCTTACACGACATACACTTTTATAAGAGGTATTGTAAAATGCTTTTGACCTTTACTCATTTGCGCTCCACAACTTCGTCCTCAGAGCTGTAAGTCCTCTGGGTTCTCCATCCATACCCTCCGTGACATTTCAGCGGGTGTACCATGAAAAAAAAATCCACCGTTCTATTTTCTGCCTTCCGTAACAGTACTCCATTAGCTTCTACTTAATTTCTCCCGAAAAAATCGCGCACTGCTCTGCTTTTGGTACCGCTGACGCAATCCTGCGGCCCTCCCCTTAAAAGTTTGTGCTTTACTCAATGTCTCGTGGTAGACAACATATGCTTTGGCGTCCCCCACCAAACGCATATTAGCAACATACAGGGTACTTCATGTGACCACCCATGCGCTTCCGTAGAGTCCATAATATCCTTAACGAAAATTGTCACGTCCTCCGTTGCATTGCCCGAGAAGGGATTAATCAGTGCGACCACTGCCAGGTCATATGGAACAGAAATCACTCTCAGTCCAGACGTACTTTTGTGAGCCTCCGATTGCGACTGATTATGACTCTCCTTAAGGACCCCTAACTCACGACTAAGTTCGACATACTGCTCCTTTATACTCTCAAACTGATATGTTAACGCTTGCACTTGCTGAGTTAAAGCAGAAAATGCATCTGCGGTAGCAGCAAGTGTTTCCACCA
Source organism: Schistocerca americana (assembly GCF_021461395.2). Taxonomy (NCBI): domain Eukaryota; kingdom Metazoa; phylum Arthropoda; class Insecta; order Orthoptera; family Acrididae; genus Schistocerca; species Schistocerca americana. The sequence continues at coordinate 720,989,429 of NC_060130.1, forward strand.
TTTTGTGTACTCTACTTTCACATTATGCAACCGACTTTTTTTAAACAAGACAAAACACAAACGCCCATACAACTCTACACAAAAAATGTAAACACAAAGAAATTCCTCCGGCGAATCATTGGCCGTCTACACTCCGTACAACTACTAGACAGATGACCAGTATACCTACATACAGAACACACAGCTGCTACATTTCTGGCACGCGGAGACTCATGCCCAGACAAATTGCAAAATGGACACATCAGTGGCAGTAAATTATCCCGTCCACCATTAACTTTAAACAAAGACCCACGGTTCCTATGGCTTCACAAAAATAGCTCTAAACATCTTGCACCCTAGCTCACACAACTAACTGACAACGATAGTAAACATAAAAAAAAAATATACACAACGTGATCAAAAGTATCCGGACACCTGGATGAAAATGACTTACAAGTTCATGGCGCCCTCCATCGGTAATGCTAGAATTCAATATGGTGTTGGCCCACGCTTAGCCTCGATGGCAGCTTCCACTCTCGAAGGCATACGTTCAATCAGGTGCTGGAAGGTTTCTTAGGGAATTGCAGCCCAATCTTCACGGAGTGCAGCACTGAGGAGGGGTATCGATGTCGGTTGGTGAGGCCTGGCACAAAGTTTGTCGTTCCAAAACGTCTCAAAGTTGTTCTATAGATTCAGGTCAGGACTCTGTGCAGGCCAGTCCATTACAAGGATATTATTGTCGTGTAACCACTCCGCCACAGGCTGTGCATTATGCAATGGCCATCCCCGAATTGCTCTTCAACAATGGGAAGCAAGAAGGTTCTTAAAACGTCAATGTAGCCCTGTGCTGTGATAGTACCACACGAAACAACAAAGGATGCTAGCCCCCTCCATGGAAAACACGACCACACCGTAACACCACCGCCTCCGAATTTTACTGTTGGCACTACACGCACTGGCAGATGACGTTAACCGGGCATTCGCCATACCCACACCCTGCCATCGGATCACCACATTGTGTACCGTGATTCGTCATTCCACACAACGGTTTTCCACCGTTCAATCGTCCAATGTCTACGCTCCTCACACCAAGCGAGACGTTGTTTGGCATTTATCGGCGTGATGTGTGGAGGAGCAGCTGCTCGACCATGAAATCCAAGTTCTCTCACCTCCCGGCTAACTGTCATAGTACTTACAGTGGATCCTGATGCAGTTTGGAATCCCTGTGCGATGCTCTGGATTGATGTCTGCCTATTACACATTACGACCTTCTTCAACTGTCGGCGGTCTCTGTCAGTTAACAGACGAGGTCGGCCTGTACACTTTTGTGCTGTACGTGTCCCTTTACGTTTCTACTTCGCTATCACATCGGAAACAGTGGACCTAGGGGTGCTTAGCAGTGTGGAAATTTCGTGTACAGGCCTATGACACAAGTGACACCTAATCACCTGACCACGTTCGAAGTCCGTGAGTTCTGTGGAGCGCCCCATTCTGCTCTCTCACGATGTCTAATGAGTACTGAGGTCTCTGATATGACCGTCCACTGTAGCCGAGCGGTTCTAGGCGCTTCAGTGCGGAACCGCGCTGCTGCTACGGTCGCAGGTTCGAATCTTGCCTCGGGCATGGATGTGTGTAATGTCCTTAGGGTAGTTAGGTTTAAGTAGTTCTAAGTCCTAGGAGACTGATGACCTCAGATGTTAAGTCCCATAGTGCTCAGAGCCATTTTTCGCTGATATAGAGTACCTGGCAGTAGGTGACAGCACAATGCACCTAATATGAAAAACGTATGTTTTGGAGGGTGTCCGGATACGTTTGATCACATAATGTAAATAAAATTTAGACTCACCGCACCACATTGTGCTGAGCTGGTACCTACGTCAAGTGCCGCTGCCTCTGTCACCACTCACAAAAATCAACTCTCCCTCCAACACATAGTGATGGACGTGGACAGACACTTTCCTATGCAACATATTGTTTGGAAAGCGAAACAACCACTTCTGACACCAAATTGTTACAACCCCAGAGCTCAAGGGTTGTAATATGTCAGAACGACCGAGAGATATGTTACGGGAGAGAGGGATGACTCACGCCGAAGTGTGAAGGGAAATACCGGCATGTGTGTCACTGACTTTATTACATCGACAGTACACAGCCGGCCTTGCGCTGAACTCGGCGATGGCGCCATGCTGCATGCGTAGTTCAGCGCCGAATGCCAGAATCTACAGCGTCGGCGTCCGGTTGCCCAGCCTTGCAAACGTAGTGATGCAGCCGCCCGCTGTCGTTGTAGTGAGCCTTATCATCTCCGGCCGTCGGCCCAGGGCAGCTCGTTCAGTGCCTGCAGACAGCTCTGTACCCGGAAAGCTGCGAGTTGGCGCCCCAGCCCCTCCCCTGCGGACGGCAGCTTGCAATCCGCCGGATGTTGCCACCCGGATTACGCTTTCAGATTACACTGATACAATAGCTCCATACTTAGCAATCATATACAACCGCTCGCTCACCGATAGATCTGTACCAACAGATTGGAAAATTGCGCAGGTCGCACCAGTGTTTAAGAAGGGTAGTAGGAGTAATCCATCGAACTACAGACCTATATCATTGACGTCGGTTTGCAGTAGGGTTTTGGAGCATATACTGTATTCAAACATTATGAATCACCTCGAAGGGAACGATCTATTGATACGTAATCAGCATGGTTTCAGAAAACATCGTTCTTGTGCACCGCAGCTAGCTCTTTATTCGCACGAAGTAATGGCCGCTATCGACAGGGGATCTCAAGTTGATTCCGTATTTCTAGATTTCCGGAAAGCTTTTGACACCGTTCCTCACAAGCGACTTCTAATCAAGCTGCAGGCCTATAGGGTATCGTCTCAGTTGTGCGACTGGATTCGTGGTTTCCTGTCAGGAAGGTCGCAGTTCGTAGTAATAGACGGCAAATCATCGAGTAAAACTGAAGTGATATCAGGTGTTCCCCAGGGAAGCGTCGTGGGACCTCTGCTGTTCCTGATCTATATAAATGACCTGGGTGACAATCTGAGCCGTTCTCTTAGGTTAATTGCAGATGATGCTGTAATTTACCGTCTAGTAAGGTCATCCGAAGACAAGTATCAGTTGCAAAGCGATTTAGAAAAGATTGCTGTATGGTGTGGCAGGTGGCAGTTGACGCTAAATAACGAAAAGTGTGAGGTGATCCACATGAGTTCCAAAAGAAATCCGTTGGAATTCGATTACTCGATAAATAGTACAATACTCAAGGCTGTCAATTCAACTAAGTACCCGGGTGTTAAAATTACGAACAACTTCAGTCGGAAAGACCACATAGATAATATTGTGGGGAAGGCGAGCCAAAGGTTGCGTTTCATTGGCAGGACACTTAGAAGATGCAACAAGTCCACTAAAGAGACAGCTTACACTACACTCGTTCGTCCTCTGTTAGAATATTGCTGCGCGGTGTGGGATCCTTACCAGGTGGGATTGACGGAGGATATCGAAAGAGTGCAAAAAAGGGCAGCTCGTTTTGTATTATCACGTAATAGGGGAGAGAGTGTGGCAGATATGATACGAGAGTTGGGATGGAAGTCATTAAAGCAAAGACGTTTTTCGTCGCGGCGAGATCTATTTACGAAATTTCAGTCACCAACTTTCTCTTCCGAATGCGAAAATATTTTGTTGAGCCAAACCTACATAGGTAGGAATGATCATCAAAATAAAATAAGAGAAATCAGAGCTCGGACAGAAAGGTTTAGGTGTTCGTTTTTCCCGCGCGCTGTTCGGGAGTGGAATGGTAGGGAGATAGTATGATTGTGGTTCGATGAACCCACTGCCAACCACTTAAATGTGAATTGCAGAGTAATCATGTAGATGTAGATGTAGATGTAGATGTAGAGAGCGGAGGCTAGCAGCCGTCTCCCTCCTCGCGCCGGTGCAGCTCCAAGGTGCGGCCTCCCCCGCCGCAGCGATGACGCATCCGTGCAGCGGAGGTTGGAGGTAGGTCCTGCGGGCCGGTTGGCTGCCGATAGCCATCACCATAGGTCGTCGTAGTTGGCATGTAACTTGAGCAATCGTCATTCTCTCCGGTTCTAGACGCAGGCATAATGGCGACACGACTGTCCGCTTTGAGCCTCCGGGCTCGCTTATTCACACGTCTTTTCCCTACGCCTCTGACGTAGTTCCTCTGGAGGGGACAATTACAACATCAGCCTTACTCAGCCGCTTCGACACCTAGACCCAGGTCACTAGGTGCTGTTGTAACTGCTCTCCACAGCATGTCGGTGCCCTGTGCTGCCCTGATTACTTCACATTTGTATACAGTAGCCGGCCGAGCAGTTCTAAGCGCTTCAGTCTGGAGCCGCGCGACCGCTACGGTCGCAGGTTCGAATCCTGCCTCGGACATGGATGTGTGATGTGTGTGATGTCCTTAGGTTAGTTAGCTTTAAGTAGTTCTAAGTTCTAGGAGGGGACTGATGACCTCAGATGTTAAGTCCCATAGCGCTCAGAGCCATTTGAACCATTTATAAAGTGCCCGCCGAGCTGTGTCTTATAGCCTGCGAGCGGTGTCGTAAATCTGCCTCGCAGAATCGTTTGCAAAATATTAACATCACCTGTGCCTGCCACTCGATGTGCCAATCAATCCCCTGCCATCCAGCCATAGCTGCACGTGATTTACAAGAATTCCTTAAATCCACGCCTGTACTTATTCTTGGCGCAGCAATACGGACCTACCTGATATGGCGCGCGCCGCTGTCCTGTGATCCTGTGCAGAACGCGCACTATAATCGATTATAGTTCGCTGTCCTGGTGCGGGTGGCGCCCCGATGGCGATTTGCTATGATGCCGCTGGCGTGTGTTTGCGGAAAGCGAGAGGGTAGTTGGTTTCCGAGTATTGCACGGAACGTGAAGTTCGCTCTGCCTGACCTGCTAGTGACTAGCGCTTAGGTTGTTGTGCCTCGCAATATGAGCAGAGTGGTCTGGGGCGGAGGCGACTCGCCGCTGTGCTGCCCATGCGGTGGTGATTAATTGGAGTCGGCGTACTTGTTCTTCCTGCCTGTCTGATGTGGAGGTCCGGTGGGGTCCTGTGATACTCTGTCCCGGAGACAACTAGTTGCTGAATTGTGGAGTCGTCTGCCAGGTTAGGGTGTGGGCTCGGTTGGCTCGTCAGATTTTCCCCTGGTAGCTCCAGCAGCGGTTTCTGAACTTCATTCTGATGTGGGACGGCGTTGTTGAAACTTTTTGCTGTGTGTGTGTGGCTCGTTACGATATTTGTTGGTACTAATTTATTTGCTCAACTGGAGTCCTGCCCAGAGTAGCGTTCATGTATGGTATATTTGGCATTCCATGAGTTAGGTAAAGTCTGCCTAAGAAGGGCGGTTTTGTACAGTATATACATAGTGAATTACTGCTGCTTGGTATATGTGGTCTTCTGGGATCTGAACAACACGTTCTCGTCAATTTGGCTGTGTAACAACATTTAGTGGTATGTTCTCTATTTTTCTCACTGTTTTATTATCAACTTGGGGGAATAGTCGCTTTTGGTGTCGTTAAGGCACTTCTAAGACTGTGGTTTGACTGTTCATGTGCGCTTGGCTTTTATTGTTTCGTTTTAAGGAGCGAGAATTGTTTATTGAGATTTGTGTGTGTCGCCTTCCGGCACTTATTAAGAGCGCCCGAGTTAACGGCGCCGTGGTTATCATGTGCTGTCGGGATGTTATATTGTATTTTTGAATTTTATCTTGTGTTGATATTATCTGTCGTGAGTTACAGGACATAACCAAGGTGCGTAAGTGATGGGCAGTTTTGGGAGGCACGTCGGGGAGCTCTCAGCGGTTTATTTCGGGGACCGTTTCTAGTGGGAAGGCTCCGAAGTGTTGAGAGCTCGCTCGTCTGTGATTGCGTTGGGGGTTGCCCTCGCCCTTTGGTTGTATCAAATTATTATTTTGTTATTATATTTGTGTGTGTAAAATCTTATGGGACTTAACTGCTGAGGTCATCAGTCCCTAAGCTTACACACTACTTAACCTAAATTATCGTAAGGACAAACACACACACACACACACCCATGCCCGGACTCGAACCTCCGCCGGCACCAACCTCACAGTCCATGACTGCAGCGCCTAGACCGCTCGCCTAATCCCGCCGAGTTGTGAGTTGCGCTTCTTTCATTTTATGGTGCCAAGCGCCATTATCTTTCTCAAAGTTTTTTTTATATAAATCATTTTAAATTGTTATGCCAAGTTAACTTACTATTGGATTTTGTCTCTTGGGTAAACTCTAAAAGCTCTATTGTAAAAGGTTCTTTGATTTTATGGTGGCAAGCCGCCGTTATTGTTTTTAAAGCTCACTCTTTTAACCGTTTGTTAAGTTCTGTAAGTTATACTAATTTGTTGTCATTTAAAAGAGTTCAGTATTGGCAGTTTAACAAATTGTGTACAGAGCCTGCTGTTAGGATATTATTGGGTGGAATTCCTTGGATAGTTGTCCTATAAGAACACACATTTCACCACATAAGGATTTATTATATCTTGTGGAGCAATTGGGAACTAACAAAGAATTAGATAAGTCACACTGCTTTGTACGCAGATGTATAGAACGTATCAGCTACATGGAAGAAAATTTTATGGTTCCAGTCATTCTTGATAATTTTGGCAAGGACGAACTGAGCCTGCCGAAGGATTTACTAATTGAAAAAAAAAAAATCTCATTCTGGATTTACTAATTGCTAATTCGGATGTTTTGGAGGAAAATGACTTGGATGGTTCAAGTGATGATCTCTGCTACAAGCAAACTGTCAATACATTTGTGTTACGTGAGAAATGATAGAGAAGCAATGGAAACTATGTTACTGCAATTCATGGATTTATTTAATCTGAGCGGCACATTATCAGTAACGCCTATCATGCAACATAGAATACCTACAGAGAATAATGCTCCAGTGTATAAGAATAAAAAAAAATGGTTCAAATGGCTCTGAGCACTATGGGACTCAACATCTGTGGTCATCAGTCCCCTAGAACTTAGAACTACTTAAACCTAACTAACCTAAGGACATCACACACATCCATGCCCGAGGCAGGATTCGAACCTGCGACCGTGGCGGTCACGCGGTTCCAGACTGAAGCGCCTTTAACCGCACGGCCACACCGGCCGGCGTATAAGAATCAATATCGAGTTCCGAAGTGTGTGTATCCAATAATAGAAGGATTTACAGACCAGCAGCTAGCTAACGGTATTGTTAGGCATTGTATTGTATGTTAACCGGGGACCTACAAACGACGGAGAGGCTCCGTCCTCGCCGCAGTCGCAGTAGTCCGTGGTCCGCAACCCCACGACTACTACCGCAGTCCACACCACCCCTCCGCCTCCCCACACCGAACCCAGGGTTATTGTGCGGAAGTCGTCATGGTAAACTGTTACGAAAACGGGAAACCAACAGGCATGACTAGAGCAGGATTACTGGGATATCGGAATAATAACAAACGGTATGACTTGTGCCTCTGTAGGTGTGAAATTTCGTCTACCAGCTACAATCGGTGGTACGACCACACTTAAGTGGAAACAAACTGTGTTGTACTGGCCTGAGAATCCTCCAGAGGTGCTGCCTACCCAAAATTAACGTTTCCAAATACCCTGAATTCAAACACTCTACGCTCACTGGACTAACTAGTAGCAATGCAAAAAGGGAGAATTAAAGCGGAACAAATGTGCCAGTATACGCAGAAATACTGTTACAGACATCATATTATCACGAATATAAGTGTGACATCCACCAGCGCTATAGCGGTTCTGATAACGATTTGTGTAGCTTACTTCTGCTTTAAACGAAAGGCAATGCACCGCTCAGATTTACCTGTGCACCAGATACCCGTTGATTGGTTTGTAAATAAAGCTCAGATATAGTAAGGGAATTGCGTGTAAACTAATAGATGATCTATAAGTATATGAATAACTGTGTTGGTGTGTGAGAAATGACTTCTGCAAAGACCTACATTTTTGCTTCGGTTTATGAACCGTTGACAGTTATGTAAATTAGCTGTGTGGTAATAGGAAAATAGCTTAAGTTCTTTAATGTGTCACTACTGATGCAAAATATGTAGCATGAGGTTATTATGGGTACTCCAAATAGATAAATTCGAGACGAATTTTTTGAAGAAAGGGGGAGATGTTACGGCCCAGGATATTATCTCCGGTGGACATTAAAAGCTCGTTCATGTTCCACGTTGGCAGCTCCCGGAAGCCGAACTGCCTGTGGCACTGACCAGTAGAAGTGCCAGTTAGCGGAAATGCTGAGCTAGTTGCGGCAAACAAGGAAGCTGCCATAGTACGGGGGAACGACCGAGCATCCATATCCACAAGCCAAGTATAATGACATCCTGGAAAACCGAGAGATGCCGTCATTCTAGTGACAAGTAGAGGTTCGTAAGGAATACTAGGCACAACGCAAATTTAAGTATTCAGGTGTCCTCCCAGCAATAAAAGATTCGCTGAAAGGTAAAGTTGCGGAAGTCTGAAGTCACTAGGGGAGTTGACAGTGAAGGGGACACATGACGTCGTTGCCATCCCCACCGCCACAGAGCATACGGGAAGCGCCAAAATAAATGACTCATCTCTCTTAACAAATGTGGGATTGATATGTGCTGACTGCCGACTGCCGAGTGCACACTCTCAGCTCGTGTGCTAGTTGCAGCTATCCAGTGAAAGGGGAGGCTATGGAGCTCGACCCTTGGCACACCTAGCTGTCACTGATCGTCTAAGGAACCACAAATCTGGCTGGAAGGGCGCCGGTCCAGCCAGTTGCACTGCCAACTTCCAAGGGCTCATTGATGGGGCGCAGAGGTCACCATCACCTTGCAAGTCTGCTGGAGGCTTGACCTGCGTGACCTGGACGCTGTCCGTCATTTGCTTTCAAGCTGCTGCTGATCCCGTTCCTGTCGCAGACACTGTTACTGCTGACTCCTGTTTCCTAAATGGGGGCTGAGAGCCGAGCTTTGTGAGCCAGACATTAAATCGCCGTGAGAAACATAAGAATAAATTTGACACGGTTGAATGGAACAAGGCACATATAAATCGAAATAAAAATGAAATTTACAGCATTATGTAACTTGTTTGTAGCTTACCTGGCTAAGAACTTATGGGCTTTGATCGATAGTGATTTTGCGTTCAGGAGAAACTTTCGTAACAGAATAATTATCTGTCAATCCAACTGTAATGTACAGTGTCACGTAAAGGACAATGATTTGTTGTGTTCAGTATTTTGCCTCACTGAAAAGATTAAGTGAAGCACATGAGGTATAGTTAATTGGGTAGCTACTCAAAATGATCAGTTATGGTTTTATATGCCAGAACAATTCCTCCACAAATTGTGTATAATAGCTAACAAAATTTTCACTCTAAAAGCTGCTATTGCCCTTTCGAAGCAGGTAAAAAATTTTGTGATCCATTCAGTCCACTAGAATCTCACGATACTTGAAACTAATCAGCGTCTTGCCATGCCTACCACAATGACGGATCACTCTTATACAGAGCGATTTAATTCACATAAGAGCTTTAATATTTGAAGTTAATTGGATTTAAATGCTACTGTGATAATAAAGCAGTATAATGTGGAGGCGTGCATTTTTCCAAATTAGTATACTCTTTGTACTCGAATTGCGGGCAAATACAGGACGATATTAGACTGTGCAATGATGGCGTCACTTCCTGCTACTCTTTTGGCATCAGACTGGAACATTTGTGGTCTGCCTCTTATGTCGGTGGCAACAGTGAAATTTAGATCGATGTGTCAGAGCGGAAGTTTTCTTGTCAGATGAAGTTGAAAACTGTCTTCAACTTACGAGGAAAGTACTCGGGCCTGAAAAGAAACATTTACAGCACAATCGCGTGAGGGTTCATTAAAAGGCCCCTTATTGAACCGAGGAAATTCGTTTATTTGCAAATCGCTGCAGTCGTCCATTAGAGGCCACTGAGTATACCAAGCTGAATTCGGCATCTGCCTGACGCTACTCCATTCGAGACCAGTAGAGATGGTGCAGTGCGTATGTGAAGTTGCATTTTGTGAAGTTATTTGTGTAACAAAGTGCCAGATGGGTCGGTGATTGGCTGTCAACCCTACTAATGTATTTCGATTAATTAAGAGTAAGTTACAACGAACTCTTCTTCGTGGAGATGGTTCTGGTGTAGAAGATCGGTCATTCGCATGTTTTCTGGTATTTTTTATAGGGCAAAAATATTATTACCGGTTATAAGCGGATACTACCGTAACACTGACACACAGTTACGCTGTTGATGACAGTGGCGAACAACTCACTGCAAGCGGTAGTGATACGGCAAGTTCGAGACGAGGCTATGGAGGCATTGAAAGTGCATTCCAACCTTCTCCCGGTAAGGAGTTTAAAGTCGAAAACGTCATCATGGTGTTTGGTGACAACACACTAGAGAACATACACGATAATTATCACGTCAGAAGTTTCAATACATATGACAACATGCTGGAAAGATACCCAAACTGAAGGCTAAAAGCAATATTGAAAGCTGTATGGCAAATAAAAGAGAAGGCAATACAGTTTTCAAAGGAAACCCTACTTTACATTTCAGTATCATCAAACAGCCTACAATGGTGCAATTTTATGTTGCACGAGAATGCAGTTCTTACGTCTTTATTGACATTTACAACATTGGGTACTGGAAGTAGCCAGAAATCTCGGGTGTACAAACTTTACAGTGGCACTGCAATTTATTACTGATCTGAAAAAGGAGTTTACAATAACATAACGCCGTATATCTCTGCTCCATGCACGAAAAGATAAGGATGAAGAAGAGATCACTCAAAGAGTTCAAACATTTGTTGCTGAAGTCAGTGCAAATATCTGTTTTCAGTTCAGCAGTGCAGTGGTTTTGGAGTTATTTCTGTACACCTTGTCCTTAATATAGCCCCACACAAAGGAGTCATATAAGTTCAGATCCGGAGAATATGGTGGCCAATCGAGGCCCACGCCAGAAGCCTCTGGGTACCCAGAGCCAGAATGCGCTTCCCTAAGTGCTCCTCCAGGACATCAAACACTCAACTGCTTCGATGGGGTCTAGCTCCGTCTTGCATGAACCACATCTTGTCAAAATCAGGGTCACTTTGGATAATGGAGATGAAATCATCTTCCAAAACCCACATGGCGTTCGATAGTCACAATACCGTCAAGGAATATAGCACAGATTATTCCGTGACTGGACACTACAAGACACACAGTCACCCGTTGAGGGTGAAGAAACTTCTCGGTCGCAAAATAACGATTCTGAGTCGACCAAATGCGCCAATTTTGTTTATTGACCATCCCATACAAATGAAAGTGGGCTTCGTCGCTAAACCAAACCATACAGCGCATACTACACACATCACAAAACTTTTTGCATCATCCATGTTCCCAGAACTCTTGAAGATAGACGATGACTGTGGATATTGTACAACAGACACAGTCCCTTTGACTGTTCAGAGATGTCACTAAACCCGTCGAAATATGTAAACAACGATACATGAGCAGCGCCTATTAGGTGGAGTAGGTAAAACAGCCGAACAGTTCCAGTCATTCCACCAAGAAGAAGGTACACAGCTCGTGTCGTCTGTAGTTCAACCATGCCTAGACAGTCAATACCGCGGTTCGATCGCGTCCGAATTATTACTTTGCGACAGGAAGGGCTCTCAACAAGGAAAGTGTCCAGGCGTCTCGGAGACAACCAAAGGCGGTCGCAGATTCGAATCCTGCCTCGGGCATGGTTGTGTGTGATGTCCTTAGGTTAGTTAGGTTTAAGTAGTTCTAAGTTCTAGGGGACTGATGACCTCAGCAGTTGAGTCCCATAGTACTCAGAGCCATTTGAACCATTTGACAACCAAAGTGATGTTGTTCGGACATGGAGGAGATACAGAGAGACAGGAACTGTCGATGACATGCCTCGTTCACGCCACCCAAGGGCTACTAGTGCAGTGGATGGCCGCTACCTACGGATTATAGCTCGGAGGAACACTGACAGCAACGCCACCATGTTGAATAATGCTTTTCGTGCAGCCACAGGACGTCGTGTTACGACTCAAACTGTGCGCAATAGGCTGCATGTTGCACAACTTCACTCCCGACGTACATGGCGAGGTCCATCTTTGCAACCACGACGCCATGCAGCGCGCTACAGATGGGCCTAGCAACATGCCGAATGGACTGCTCAGGATAGGCGTCACATTCTCTTCAGCGATGAGTGTCGCATATGCCTTCAACCAGACAATCGTCGGAGATGTGTTTGGAGGCAACGCTGTCGCTTAGACACACTGTCTAGCGAGTGCAACAAGGAGGAGGTTCCCTGATGTTTTGAGGTGGCATTATGTGGGGCCGACGTACGCCGCTGGTGGTCATGGAAGGCACCATAACGGCTGTACGAAACGTGAATGCCATCCTTCGACCGATAGTGCAACCATATCGGCAACATACTGGCTAGGCATTCGTCTTCAAGGACGACAGTTTGCGCCCCCATCATGCACATCTTGTGAATGACATCCTTCAGGATAACGACTTCGCTCGACTACAGTGGCCAGCGTGTTTTCCAGACATGAACCCTATCGAACATGCCTGGGATTGATTAAAAAGGGCTGTTTATGAACGACGTGACCCACCAACCACTCTGAGGGGTCTACGCCGAATCGTCGTTCAGGAGTGGGACAATCTGGACCTACAGTGCCTTGATGAACTTGTGGATAGTTTGCCATGACGAATACAGACATGCATCAATGCAAGACGACGTGCTTCCGGGTATTAGAGGTACTGGTGTGTACAGCATTCTCGATCACCACCTCTCAAGGTCTCGCTATATGGTGGTACAACATGCAATGTGTGGTTTTCATGAGCAATAAAAGGGGCGGAAATGATGTTTATATTGATCTCTATCCCAATTTTCTGTTCAGGTTCCAGAACTCTCGGAACCCAACTGATGCATAACTTTTTTTGATGTGTGTAATTCTCATCATGCCCTGCGGCCATCCGTGCAGATTAAAACTCGTAACGAAAACCGTTCAGAAGTTATGACGATTTTATTTCACATAGTTCAATAATTGCCACCCTGTATATTCGTTTGATCGCACATTCTTTCCTTGTTAGTGGGCACAATCGATTAAGTAGGGAATCTGAGCTACAACATTGGTACGTACTCCGTATTTGCCAGGTAATGTGTCAACGTAATAAAACTCAAGTTCTGAGATCAAAGTATAAACTTGTTTTAAATTTCATATCATCAAATGCCAAAAAAATTGCGAGGCCTTTGTTGTGCGCCTCGTGTACAAGTTTGCGGCTGGTCGGGGTTTAATTTCTCGTGTCTATTCTTCGTTGTTACTGTGCAGGCTGCTAATTAAAATTCACCTACCTCAGAACGCCGTCCGCTCAATGTCCCTTCACTCGGCAACGTAGATACTTACAAAATGATGTAAAAGCATCGTTGATAAAAAACACTACCTAATATCTACAATTACTGAGGCCGCGCAACTCTATTTATGAAAGAAAGTGCTGTAGAAATACTGTCATCCAATTTTATTGGGTAGTGAGGAAATGGATTGGCTTCTGGAAAATAATGTCCGAAATTTCCACACAGTAATGTTTATTTTGTCCTGGATAACCAAAGAAAAGGTACTATTCAGTTCACATTTAAACTATTGGCTATTTCCTTCCAGTTCACGATTCATACACACATTTCGCACGCCCAGCAGTCAGAAATCTGTCCAAACCCGACCCAAATTAAACAACGTTTTCACAGTTATTAACTTCACCACTAATATGAGTTATACATTCGGTCCTTCTTGTGGATTTCTAAAAAAGAAACTGCTCGCCAAAAATGCTCAGTAGTTGAATACTGCCACGCGGATTCTATGAAGGCCAATATTTTACACGTGAATACGTGAATATTTGTCCAACAGATTTAGTCAAAATCTCTGAAATTTCGCCAAGCAGGCCTCAACAACAACTGCTATCGACTTAGCTCACCAATAACTCAAACACTAAGTAAGTCTTCATCTTACACATTATTTTTACTGGCACTAGTAAGATGACCGTCCGCGTTCAAAGCTAGCGAGCGACTTCTCGCGAATCGTCTGATTGGCTGACCATACTGACTGCCAACCAGAATACTCGCTCGTGATCATACTCGCGCCAAAACTGGTCTGTACCAATCCTTATACACAGACGCATTTGAGTCAATCTGACATATAAATATTATAGTAATGTTTATTAAACGAAAACGAAAAGACAATAAGTGGCTCTGAGCACTATGGGACTTAACATCTATGGTCATCAGTCCCATAGAACTTAGAATTACTTAAACCTAACTAACCTAAGGACAGCACACAACACAGACAATGAGTCTGGAAATATTGTTTACATACGGATTTTACCCCAGCTGACTTTCTGGCTGCTCTGTTACAATAGCAATTACACCTAGACATACGTCATCAGCAATGTGGGCAAATCCCCTAGGATCATTTCCCCATGACAGGCTTGTGTGTAAATCTAGCAGGTTACTTAAGACAGTATATAATACAATACTGAAATTTGACGAATGTCCCACATGCACACTCTCATTTACTCACAGGCTCACATAGCACATAATAAAATAAATACTGATTTTATTTGTTCCTTCTGAAGTTATTCTAGATTTCATACTACGAAAATTGTAAGGTATTTAAAATTTTTAAATTAAATTTCAATTAAATAATTCTATACCTTCATACTTCAGGTAATTATTTCAATTGACAACCAAAAACAAGTCATAAAAGTTCCCAGGTGAATTTCCTTTCTTAAGTGTAGTTTTTCTAACTTTAAAATAAATTTTTCTATCTCCAAAAATGTGCTCGTAGAAAGCTGAGATTTTCACACCTCCTTTCTATTAATAACAAAGTGCAGTATACAAATTTTGAAAGTGATTACGCAAAAACTACTATCCTTTTTTTTAGATTCTTATAAGTGGTGAATGTACGCGTTCATTAAGAGACATTGAATAGCTGTCCCACGGTAGGCAATGACAGATGCACGTGTCTCCCAGGTAGGCCGCTAGATGTCAGCCCCCGAAGTTATATACAGGAAGCTATCATAAAACAAACGTTGGCTCGAAACAACTTGCGACGCTACAGGTTCACTGTTGTTGGTCCAATTAACCGGAAACGCAAAGTATAGTCATCAATGATTGTTGGTGACGGCAAGACGGTAAAACAGGAGCACGCGTCCGCGCACTAGGACTGATAGTCCTAGTTACTGTCCCAATAGGAGGACTCTTCTGAGATTTGGTTCATTTAACCTTAGGATTTTGCAGGACATAACGAAGAAAAACAATGGAGGGAGCAGACACGGCAGAACATGGCCAACTGGGCGCAGTAAATTACAGAAACGATAGTGTACCACTGCAGCCACGTGAGTAGCTTTTCTCAGCGTTCAGGCAACAAGGCATAGGCATCTGGTTTCAAAACGGTTCTAAGAACATCGTCGTAGACAGTATGTTGAACCCCAATCTTTCTTTCTTCATGGCTCCAAGACGACGTGCGGCAGATAATTCTACCATGCTCCTCTGCAAACTAGCTTAAGCTTCAAGAATACTAGGAGTAAAACTAATGGCCTAGTGGCAGAAGCCGAGATTGTGATTATCAGCGACACTAAACGTGACGCAGTTTGGAATTTTTTTTTTTTTGGGATGTGGAAAGATAAAGTCTCAGATTAAATGGTCGTAGGAAAAAAAAAAAAGCTGGATTGATCGGGATTTTAAAATATTTCCTGATCGAAAATAGTATAGTTCCATTTAATAAGAGTTCCTTAACTGAAGTTGGGGGTTTTAAGGTGGTAAATTAATTGACATATTCACTGATACGCATTTTTATCTAATACAAGGCATTCATATTAGTCTGCAGCTCTGTTACCTCTGTTATTTCAAAACATCTCTTTCATACTCGATTATGATACAGCTTCCCAATAAATTGTTAAAGAGTGCGGCTCAAAAGGTGAACGAGGAAATTAGCCTTCTGTTTCTATGGAGGAACAATCGTATCGATATTCTTAGTTGATTTTGTAAAGTTTTGAACCACAGTCGATCTAAATACCAGAACTATGTCCTAACCACTGCAGTATACACGGGCAGCCTTCAGTGTTTGCTCAGCGCAGAATGAGAACTGATCGAAATAACAGTAAAGAAGATGGTATAAGTTGAATAGAGTACAAGATGAACCCTGGTGAGAACGTACTACTGCTTGTGGTCACGAGGCGGACGCGAGACAAAGCTCTGGCGCAGCGTCGGCTATGTAATTGCCGAGGCCGTTCCCCTGCCACGGCCGACGCAACGCCCTGCCAGCATGGCCGGTCGGCGGGAACCTCTGTTATATCACACAGGCCCTCCATCCAGCTTTCTGTAATTTGCCCTTGCCAACACGGCTGCCCTTCACAAAATTACTGCGCTCGATGAACAGGTTTCTTAACAGACAGCTTTTACGTCGTTACATTATTGTTCGTTTAGCAATTATTATTAACAACAAAAAAATCATTTTATCGCAGATTTTATGTTTAGTGTAAAGTATGCAGTGTCTGAAGATTAAATAACAAAGAATTAATGTAGACGACTGACCGACTTTCACTGACAATATGCTGAACTGCAGTTACTCGTAAAACATGTGCCAGAAATCCAATGAGTACATTCATAAGAAATAACAAACCCGGTACAGAAATGCTATGCCACAAGGACCGTGGCAGAGAAGATAAGCATCAAGTACGAAAACAAGAATGAAAGTCTTAGTGGGTCTGATTGCAGATTAATGTTGGAAGAATGATGTTCATTTGGTACAGGAGTGTGCACTGGCATGGATCCTGGCGGAAGATCGGAATCACTTGTTTGGGCCGCTAAAGAGGAAAGTTCGATATGCAGGAGAATCATAACTTACGAACGTAAGGCAGAATCAACGCGAACAATAGCAACCGTAAGCCACACTTGAACAGTTTGAACATCAACGTCAATCAATGCAAAATCATCACGGACGCATAGAAACACAGAAAGACCATGTATAACATCAATAATCTTTGCAGTATGAACACTCGTGTTACAGTCAGCCTCCACACCTAACACGGTCTTCTAAATATTTGGATGCCAAAGAAACACACGATGCGCGCGACGACAGACAACCCGGCGAATGAATAAAAGCACCACAACGGTTACTCATATACACACATCAAAAAAAGTTTTGGATCACCTCGGTTTCGAGAGTTCCGGAACCTGTGCACAAAATTGGAACAGAGATCAACATAAACATCATTTCCGCCCTTTCTATTGCTCATGAAAACCACACACAGCGTGTTGTACCACCATACAGCGAGACCTTCAGAGGTGGTGATCCAGATTGCTGAACATACCGGTACCTCTAATACCCAATAGCACGTCCTCTTGCATTGATGCATGTCTGTATTCGTCGTGGCATACTATCCACAAGTTCATCAAGGCACTGTTGGTCCAGATTGTCCCACTCCTCAACGGCGATTCGGCGTAGACCCCTCAGAGTGATTGGTGGGTCACGTCGTTCATAAACAGCCCTTTTCAATCTATCCCAGGCACATTCGATAGGATTCATGTCTGGCGATGTCGTTATACTGAAGGAAGTCATTCACAAAATGGGCACGATGGGGGCGCGAATTGTCGACCATGAAGACGAATGCCTCACCAATATGCTGCCGATATGGTTGCACTATCGGTCGGAGGATGGCATTCACATTTCGTACAGCCGTTACGACGCCTTCCATGACCACCAGCGGCGTACGTCGGCTCCACATAATGACACACCAAAACATCAGGGAACCTCCACCTTGCTGCACTCGCTAGAAAGTTGTCTAAGCGACAGCGTTGCCTCCAAACACGACTCCGGCGATTGTCTGGTTGAAGGCATATGCAACACTAATCGCTGAAGATAACGTGACGATTATCCTGAGCAATCCATTCGGCATGTTGTTGGGCCCATCTGTAGCGCGCTGCATGGTGTGGTTGCAAAGATGGACTTCGCCATGGACTTCGGGAGTGAAGTTGTGCATCATGCATCCTATTGCACACAGTCTGAGTCGTAACACGACGTCCTGTGTCTGCACGAAAAGCATTATCCAACATGGTGGCGTTGCTGTCAGCGTTCCTTCGAGCCATAATCCGTTGGTAGCGGTCATCCACTGCACTAGTAGCCCTTGGGTGGCGTGAGCGAGGCATGTCATCGACGGTTCCTGTCTCTCTGTATCTCCTCCATGTCCGAACAACATCTCTTTGGTTGACTCCGAGACGACTGGACACTTCCCTTGTTGAGAGCCCTTCCTGGCATAAAGTAACAATGCGGACGCGATGCAACCGAGGTATTGACTGTGTAGGCATGGTTGAACTACAGACAACACGAGCCGTGTACCTTCTTCTTGGTCGAATAACTGGAACTGATTGGCTGTCGGACCCCCTCCGTCTAACAGGCGCTGCTCATGCATCGTTGTTTACATCTTTGGGTGGGTTTAGTGACATCTCTTAACAGTCTAAGGGGCTGTGTCTGTGATACAATATCCACAGTCAACGTCTATCTTCAGGAGTCCTGGGAACAGGGGTGATGCAAAACTTCTTTTGACGTGTGTAGTGAAGTGCTAAATTCGATGACATAAGTCACAGATAACGAACGTAAATAATTTCAGACTGAGCGAGATGCATAAACCTAGTACTGCTCTCATTTGCCCACCAAACCATCCCCTAGGAAACCACATTAGCAATGTTCATAAGTGTCCATATTGTTTGTGCACAGTAGTAACGAGCAGTGAGATCAAGTAGAAAAAGTTGAAGTTGCGTAAATTAGCATACATTTCGGACTTAGAAAAATTTCAAAGATCGTGAAACGATCCCGCGTGCACATTATTGTGAATGTAGTGCTGCGATAGATTTACTGCATTGCGCGTACGGGATTACGTTTCACGATCTTTGTAATTTTTCTAAGTCAATACTATTTGCTGATGAACGGAACTTTAACTTTTTCTACTTAATCTCACACTTGGTTACTATTACGCATTAACAGTATGGACATTTAGAACATTGCTAATCTACATTTATCATTGATGGTACATCGAGAACCATTCACTACAGGGGGTACAGCTTGGTAGGCTATGGGGTGGGTTGGTAGGCAACAGCGTGCTCTACCAGATTTCCCTCTTCGCGGAAAACTGACCCTTCTCACTATCAGACCGAAATTAACTCTCTGTAATCGCTGGTTCAGTTGTGGTTGCGGAATATATTATGTGAAGTTAGTTGCTTTGAGAGCATAGTGAGGCGGCCTCAACTCATTCAGTTTGTTGACAGTTGTCCAGGAAATATATAATTACCGATTCATATCAAGTCCTCAACAGTGTTTTAATGTACCAGGAAGAGTAAAGTAATTACGCCACCAACGTCTACGTTACGCTGCCGAGATGGCCGCAAGAGATTTTGGTTTCTTAAGTGAGTGGGAACAGCGGTGGGAAGCTACAACAGCACAGCATGTACATCGAAACCAGCACACGCTGCAGGATTAGAACTTTGGTTTTTCACCTCAAATAACTACTGAACCGTTTAAAATATCGTAATTCTGTTTTCGCACAAATGAATTGTGAAACAGTCCTCATTAAATGACGTATAATCTCTTTTCATAGTTATATTAATTACATAGATATCGGTAACAGCTTCTATTTTCCAAATAGACCTGTAATAATTTCTGCTGCTACTATCGAAGTTGTAAAATAAACGAATTCAACGGCATTTCACATTAAAAATACGATAAGCAGTGTCGGAGAAGTTATAATATTTGGAACTTAGGGTTTATCTGTTTTGAACACGACACAGATTGGCTGTCTTATGCAGAAGTTAGTGTTGTTATAGGTAACTGTTACATCAGGCTGAGGGAACGTTCCAGCTTGACGCAGCTAAGAGATATTACTTACAATAGCGGAAGAATGCAGAAAGGTTTAATTTGAAACTGTTAATAATCGCACTTGGCTACATGTGTTGGACCGACACATCAGCGGGACGGTAAAGGATGACTCCACCGGTTAACTTCGGTAACAATTTCTCTCTTGCTTCTGCTAAATCACTGAAATAAAGGCAATGGTTGAAAATTGAACGGATTTTCAGATCAAGGAACTGAGGTATAAAACTGTTAAATAATAGCTTCTCTTCGTGAACTTAATGTCAAGATACACTCTTACATTGTAAAATTACGTCAGCAACAAAAAAAAGGAAACCACAAATGCATGTGGCCGTAAATCGTCTACTACAATACACGTTTACGGTAGCTGGTGCTAGGATTTCTGGACAGAGTTAAGAGACTTCTTTATTACCGTTGCAACGTTAAACTTTTGCTACGTTAAAGATGTTTGTAATTTGTTTTCATCTCGCCAAAAGCATTTTTACGAGGAGACTGCAAAAAGGAAGTTACACATGCTTCCCACGCTAAGACCATTGCGCAACAAGACGTGAGTGAAGCTGATAGGAAGGAAGACAATGGACATCGACCACAGACGTCAAAGCCTAAGCTATCGAGGAACAGATTCGCTTCAACCGGAGATTTTCAAACGATGAAGACGTTCACACAGTGGTTCTCGAATGGTAAGAAGAGGATTTCTGTCGCGAGGAATTGAACGATTGGCAGGACGTTCAGACAGTTGTTTATATGAGTAGATACTTGATGACATTGTTGAAAAATAGTGTAGTATATCTGTGGCAAATATATTGCAGCTTTCAATAAAAGTTACTTGGCCTTACTTTTTAAATTCGCTGGTAAAACTACAATTACTATCGATATACGAATCATCATTGAAACTTCTAATTTAGTTAGTCTTTTCTGGCATCAGATTATCAAATACTGCAGAGAAAAAAATGGGTATGCAATTATGCAGTACGGTTCACAAAAAATTACGGAGTGCTTAAGATTTCAATTCTTCAGTTGTTCTTTCAGCGGGTTGAATGACGTTGCAGCGAAATTAATGCTACTCTCAAAGGAAATATGTATCACCTACATAATACATAATAGACTAGCTGTCAGTTGCCCTTCGAAGTATTTACATGATTTCAGATGAAACTCTTCCTACGTAGCAACACACGCTGTTACGTTTTTTACGCATTACCGTATCAGTGGCGATAATGCTGTCGGTAAAAATTAGCGAGTACGAAATTTTTGTGCTATTTAGCAGACAGTGCAAAAGCCGATTTTGATTAACTATCGTCTATTTTCCTAAATAATCATATTATTGCATGTGATAGGCTATACAACGACAAAAATACATGCTTTAAAAACGAATTCAGACAGCAGTTACGATAAAACGCGAAGCTAAAATCACGATAATAGCAAAAACCAATGTAGCCCTAGCTTTCAGATGAGATCATTACTATTAATACTCGAAAATATTTGTAAAATTACAGCTATAAAATTTAGAAAATGTAGAACCAACACCTATTAAGGATTCTGGAAACATTTACTGGTGACGAATTGAAAGGAAAGCTCGTTGGCAGTTAATGCTGCTTGGTGAAAGTCCTTCTTCACAAGCATACTAAAGCCTGTGTAAAGTCAGCTTCAGTATAACGCTTAAACAACAGCTAATCAATCACTACACTGTAATAATGCAAGCGCGATGTCAGTGATCAACAACAGAAAAAATAGTGCGTAAGACGATAAGCTAAAAATCGACTGTGGCGAGAAATGCCCAGTAACGAACTAACTGACGAATGTGCCTAACATGTCACTACTAATCATAATATTTCACTTATAAAGTAGTTGAGCATCGAAAATTAGTTCGTATGGAAAGCGTATTGTTACCTTGCCTAGCTTAGTATCTCTTAGAATAATACTTACTTCAGATTAATTAGTATCAAATCAATAACGATTTGGAAACCTGCGATAAATTTATCTAGCAGAGCAGAAATATGCGAACGGTCACTGTGGTTCATGAAAAGGAAATTTGGTACAACTCCACGTCTGAAAAGTCACAGGTATGTTGCAGTATCTCTGGGTTTGAACAAGGACTCTCTATCACTATCGAAGATCTGAAACGCTATAAACTCATAAAACATGATGATTTCAAACACTGAGATCCTACAACCACCAAATTTGTCTATTTACACAATGTTACCGTGGTTCTATTGGTTTTCCATCGAGAGGAAAATTCCATGTGAATAGTTCAGCAAAATGAATGGATGTGCATCTATGGACAGCTCATTCTTCTATTTGTTCACAGTCGAATCTCGATGTTGCAGTAAACAGGACCATGTCTGCACTGCCATGAACAGGATGCACAGCATTCAACAACCAGGACGTGGATCAGCTGCCTTCTACATCTACATTTATACTCCGCAAGCCACCCAACGGTAAGTGGCGGAGGGCACTTTACGTGCCAGTGTCATTACCTCCCTTTTCTGTTCCACTAGCGTATGGTTCGCGGGAAGAACGACTGCCGGAAAGCCTCCGTGCGCACTCGAATCTCTCTAATTTTACATTCGTGATCTCCTAGGGAGGTATAAGTAGGGAGAAGCAATATATTCGATACCTCATCCAGGAACGCACCCTCTCGAAACCTGGCGAGCAAGCTACACCGCGATGCAGAGCGCCTCTCTTGCAGAGTCTGCCACTTGAGTTTGGTAAACATCTCCGTAACGCTATCACGCTTACCAAATAACCCTGTGACGAAACGCGCCGCTCTTCTTTGGATCTTCTCTATCTCCTCTGTCAACCCGACGTGGTACGGATCCCATATTGATGAGCAATACTCAAGTATAGGTTGAACGAGTGTTTTGTAAGCCACCTCCTTTGTTGATGGACTACATTTTCTAAGGACTCTCCCAATGAATCTCAACCTGGTACCCGCCTTACCAACAATTAATTTTATATGATCATTCCACTTCAAATCGTTCCGCACGCATACTCCCAGGTATTTTACAGAAGTAACTGCTAGCAGTGTTTGTTCCGCTATCATATAAACATAAAATAATGGATCCTTCTTTCTATGTATTCGCAATACATTACATTTGTCTATGTTAAGGGTTTCTCTAATACATGCTCTCTTAAGAAATTGCAGCTTCTTTCAAACACAGTTGGAATTCATCGTGCCGTTACACCAGGTATCGCTCCTCTAGTGGAGTTTTTTCTCCTGGTCAACACTATAGTGGTCTACGGTAAGCGTTACCTATTTCTAGATACCGTTGACAAAACCGTCACGAGAAACATTGTAGCACACTGAACACAGAATGCGGTCTGGCGTTCAAAGATTCTTCATTGCAAAACCAAGAAAGTGTACTTCGCATACAACACGACTGAAACTTTATGATGAAATGGTTTTTGTTATCTATGTACTGCGTAATTAATCGAGGCAGAGAGTATTCATTTTCTGTACAGATAGCTTTCATGAGAAAATCTTGAGGGTTATTCATAGCGATTTTTGTTCTTTTCTTTTTCCTCTTTTTTCATTTATACTTCCACCACGTCAGCGCCCGCTGCTTCGCTCAAGTTTGCGTAGTAATTGCACAAAAAATAATTTTATAAACAGAGAAATTAATGTCTTACGTACCTGTTTCTATTTATATACAATTCTGACAAAGCCGATTCGTCATGGTAATTGTTAAATAGGTTTCTTTGACTTAGTTTACGAATTGAAACTCCTCCTATACTTTTCACACTATTTAAAACCATAGAAGCATGGTCTTTTCCGAATGTACTTTTGGTCAAAAAGCGATTCTGGTAGCTGCAGTCGGAGGTTATTCGTAATCCTTCCTTTTGAGTTCTTCTGGTGATAGTTCCATAGAAACTTTCATCCCCTAACACATATTTCTTTCTTTCTAACCGAAATGTCATATACAAGCTTTCATAGGTTTAGCTTTAAAAACATTTTTCTACGTTAGGATATATTTTACAGAAAAATTTCAACCGATATTCCACCCCCTTAACGGCTGAATTTCCAAAAAAACAAACACATATTTTTTATTTTTATTTAAGAAGGCAAATACAAATTTTCATCGATGTAGCTTTAAAACTTTTCATCTCCTGGTTCACCATTTAGGACGTTGAATTTCCAAAAACAATGAACATTTTATTTTATTCTAACTGGGAAGTCACATACTAATTTTCGTAGTTATATCTTTAAAATGTTTTACTAGTTTTATAATAATAACTTATTTACAAAAATGTAACATAACTCGTATTTAAGGGGTTAATCGACTGTCCCGTATTTGTATGAAGTACGAGCTCAGCTGCGGGCACAGAGGCATGGCCAGAAATAGATACAATCCCAGTATGGGGAATTTTGACGGTTAAGAGGACAGACGATGCTCCAAGAAATGGCGGAGTGTCAGACAAGCTGCAAGATGGCTTCTTACAGCTCTTTGAGAATCTATAATAATTTACAGTCAAATATGAATGCAAATCTGAATACATCTGCGATCCCAGAAAAATCAGGCTCATCCAGTTACTCCACAGTATTTCAATACCTTCAAAATTACAGAAGTCAATGCATCACAGCCTGTAAACATTTTCACCATGAACCTTTGAATTAACAACATTTAAACGCATCATGAGATTTCAACATACAATTTCTCAGAAGATAGCATTGCACCATACCTATCATCCCTGAAAGGTACATATATGTATCTATGTTATTTATTGATTTACAAAGTCCTTTATATCGTTCTGATTATACAAATGTTTGTCATAAAATCGTATTCTCCAACACATTTACACAACAAATGAACGCTAAAAATGACTTCCGTTCGTCAGAAAATACTCTATATTCTCCGCTATAATTTACCGTAAACTCCACTTCGGGACGATTTCTGTTCAGTTATTGCATTATTACCTTATTGAGTTATTAAACTTGATCTAGGTACTTGGCGTCTCTTCGACATAATATACAGGGGGTGGGCAAAAGATGGAACCATGAAAAATACAACACATTAACTTGTGTAATATGATGTAGGAAACCCGTTGGGCCGGCCGTTGTGGCCGAGTGGTTCTAGGCGCTTCAGTCCGGAACCACGCTGCTTCTACGGTCACAGGTTCGAATCCTGCCTCGGGCATGGATATGTGTGATGTCCTTAGGATAGTTCAAATGGTTCAAATGGCTCTGAGCACTATGGGACTTAACTTCTGAGGTCATCAGTCCCCTAGAACTTAGAACTACTTAAACCTAACGAACCTAAGGACATCACACACATCCATGCCCGAGGCAGGATTCGAACCTGCGAGCGTAGTGGTCGCGCGGTTCCAGACTGTAGCGCCTAGAACCGCTCCGCCATCCCGGCCGGCCTTAGGTTAGTTACGTTTAAGTAGTTCTAAGTCTAGGGGACTGATGACCTCCAACGTTAAGTCCCATAGTGCTAGGAGCCATTCTTTGAAACCCGTTGGTTTTCAAAATTGCTTCCAGTTGTCTCGGAAAGGATAAATACAGCTCTTTTATGGTTTTCAATCGAATCTTACACCACTATTCCAGCAATATAGTTGCTAATTCAGGTAACGATGATGGAGGTGGTTCGCGATCACGTACCTTTATCTCCAAAGCAGACCATAAAGTCTCAGCAATATTCAGATCTCTTGACTGTGACGGCCAGGGAGATGAGATAATTCATCCTCGTTCTCACGAAACCAGTCCTGGAAGATGCGAGGTGTGTGAACAGGCCCCTGTAGTCTTGGAACGCAGCATCACCATTGGGAAATATACATTGTGCTATGGGATGGAATTGATCAGCCAAAACGGTCACAATCATTAGCAGTAATGCGTCCTTGCAGAGTATCCATACGGCCCATGAAATATCACGATATGGCTGTCCAAATCGTCACCGAACACCTGCCACGTACCACTCTTGGGACGTAAACTCGACCAGAAGTTGGATACAGTATGAAACAAGACTCATCCAACCAAATAACTTTCTTCCATTGTTACATAGTCCAGGTTTTATGGCTTCGGCACCACGTTTCCTTGTCACAGGCATTTGCATCGCTGATCAACGGTTTCGAAATTCTAGCTCGCCCCAGAATTCTTTGCTTCTCGAAGTCCGTTCGTGCAGTTTTGGTGGTAACAGCGGTCGCGAGTGCGACATGCGGTTTTGCAGTGAATTCTGCAGCTGTCATCTTTTTATTTTTATTCAATATCCTCTTTAATGACCGTCTGTCATGATAATTCAACACACACTTTAATTAGCGTTGCGACTTGGCGGATGACGTTTTTTGTCCGTTTTCCCTGTATAGGGCATAAATCTTCGATACAGTGCATCTTGAATCACCAAACACCTCGTTACAGAAGCACTCACCATACGACCATACAGTCTGCCTACGTTCGAATTCACTTACCTCCTACATAATGCAGTCACAACTACACGAAACATTATTCTGACCACTAATGACACTTGCGACGTATTGAGGACATTGCACAGCTGCCATTCACGGTCAAATGCAACAGAGCAATCTCCAGGCTTGGTTACCACTTGAATTAATGTTGAAGCATGCATTTCACGAGGCGTTTCCACAGTTTCGTCCAAGCTCTTTGCCTACATCCGGACACTTGGCCTGTCTGAGGCCGAGCAAGGTTGTGACATAATCAGACAGTGCACTCGGTAGGATAGCATTACAAATCCCCCCGACAGATTTAGTTTTCTCTGTGATTTCCTTAAATACCGAAAGAATAATACTAGAATGCTACCTTTAAAAGAGTAAGACCGATTTCCTTCGCCATCCTTCTGCAAACCGACAGTGTGCTCCACATCTAATAACCATGTCGTCGACGGGGCGTTAAATCTTTATCTTCCTTCCTTCTATCCTTCCTTTAGCCGTCAGTGTCACTGAGGTACATGACAAAAAGCCTGAATTACTTCTGATATTAACAGGTAGAACTCCACAGGATGGCAGAAACGAGGTCGATGTTAATAGTAGGTTTTGCAAGGAAAAGGCGTTTTTCCGTTCGGAAGCTTCAACTGGAATCAAGTTTCGGTCCCGAAATGAGTTGGAAATTTCCGCTGTTACGCTCAGCATACAGCGCTTTAACTAAATGGAGCTCGATAAGAACCGTTGAAAATGACAGAAACTTAACAATCAAGAAATTTCGTAACATTGTACAATTACGAGCTTATCTAAAACGGATAGTAATTGGCATGGTGACACGGAGCAACAGCAACTGGCCAGAACAGTACATGGTAAACAGCCTTGCAGATTATAATTTATTGAAGACTGGTTTCGGATGGCAAGCATCCATTATCAAGTTTTCTACCAAAAGCCAGAATCTATAGTTACTGTCAGTATTCAGATTGTACAGGAAATCTATTTATGTAACCGATTTAGTAAAATGCCTTCAATTACTGATGAAACTACCGCATCGTAACAGAAATTTTGTAAAGCGTATACAGAAATTCTATAAAAAGTTTATAACGTAAACTAGGATCTCAAATCACAGTAGTCATGACATAAATATAAGGTAAAATTGCAAATAACACAATGAAGTAAATCTGCTAATTATCAGTAACGTGCTGGAGTCCTCTTCTTGTGTCCGCTTCATCGTGGAAAGATACTCGTTACTACACATAGCTGTAAGGATAGTGCCGTCAGTCGGCAGATGTCTTGCTTAATTTGTCCTTAGACTGCGGCGTCTGTAATTGCTCAGAGTTATCATGGCTGCTCGACCCTCACCTTCCGTCTTGCGATTCACTTATGTAACTTTCTCTTTGTTACTCGTGTTTAGGTATTGAATCTAAAGGCCTACATTTTTTTTTTTTTCACAACAGTAGGTTCTGGAATGTGGAATAAATATCGTCTATTTGCCACTCGTCCTCGTAGTTTGATCACTGTAAGCATTTTACTAAACTGATTGTGTTAAGAAATTTCTTGTAGAATTTTAACATATTCAGTGCCCTCAGACTTTGGCTTTTTGTAAGAAACTTGATAATGGCTGCTTGTCATCCGAAGCCGGATGTCAATAAATTGTAATGTGTAAGTGAGACTATATAATACGCATTATAAAATTGGTAAGGTTAAAAATCGCTGTAGAAGAGACAGATTAAGATGACATAACATAACACACCACTCTCTCTCTCTCTCTCTCTCTCTCTCTCTCTCTCTCTCTCTCTCACACACACACACACGCACACACACACACACACACACACACAAGCGCGCGTACACTCCGAAACACGCATGAAAACTTTAGTAACGAGGGAAGTATCAGGCAGTGCAATTTACGAGAAAACGTTAAACTGAGATCTGATCGTGAGGGCGAGACGCACCGAGTGTAACAAGGGCACATACTTCACTATACTGCCAGTGAGTTGACAGAATTGGAAAATGAAACTTACATTTGTTGTAAACTCCTTACTAAATACGTTTTGACTTCGCTCATGTGCTATGAAGTGTCGTTACGTTGACTTATTCTTAATGGTCTTTCCACACACTTTGTTGGCATAAGTAATGAAAAAAATCAGCTCTTTTTAATTAGACGTAAACACAGCGCCACAGGTCTACATTGGAGAAATTTTAGAAAATTGGGAATTTGCGGTAAGTTCTACTTAATCCAACTTTAACTTATGCTAAGAACAACACACACACCCATGCCCGAGGGAGGACTAGAACCTCCGACGGGAGGATCCGTACGAACCGTGGCAACGCGCCCCAAACTGCGTGTTCTGTAATACGCTGGATTTTAACAAAACGAAGATAAGTGTTTTTGGCCATTGCAGTGTGCTTTCCGCGTAATACGCTAATATTCAAAGCGTGTCAACAACTGACTTAATATTCAGATGATTGCGACGATGGAATGTAGATCTCGAGTGAAGAAACCCCCCCCCCCCACCCCCCACCTCCATCACCTCCTGATTGATAACTATCGGAAGTACAGCAAAGCCACAAAAGCACGTTCAATCGCTTAGTTTAAATTTTCGAAACTGATCTATAATTCTGTGAATAAAATATCGCATGGGACATACACTTTTTATTATGAAATTTTCGTGCTAGATTTTTAATTAGTTTAAAAGTTCTCTTCTGTTAGTTTCTTTCAAGTATTTTATTCTCTTGTTAAGAAGGTTACAGACTTTCACCCCTTTCGTGATCACAACTCGGAGGACAGGTATGTCGCCACAGAAAATATGCTAAACAGATCGAAAACTGTGGCTGACGTGCTGAAGTGGCAACACGTGAAGCACAGCAATGAGTTTTAAAAAGAAAGAAACTGCATGTTGTACTGGAGCTTAGTGTGCGTGATACAGCACAACCGGCGTAGTGTTGTGCTTCTTTCGTGACTCTGAATTGTGAGTACGAGCTGGGGCACAATGGGCGCCGTTGTCTGTAGCAGATGACATCCGGCCGCCTGAGTGGCTTTAACTGCCTTCTTTAAGTGGTTTAACACAGGACACTGACTGTTTCTTTGTTCTCTTAAACGTTGAAAGAACTGCTCTCCTTTACGTCGCCGCCTGTGTACCATAAAACACGCACATTCACAGACACATAGATACACAAACAAACAAACATAAAATTAAGATAATTCCACAATCGATTGGATAGTCTCTGGTGGTTCTAGGGCACTACCTCATTGCGTATTGTTTATGACACAAGGCTGCTAAGGCCAAGGCTGCACTGAATAAGCAACTAGCCGTTCATCAGCAATTTTGTTCGACACGGAAACGCTATATTTTGATAAACAGTGTTTTGCTGTAGTGAGATCTTTGCAGTAGGAGAAAGAATTTCAAGTCATATCATTTCTAAACACATTTAATGTTGTAAGTAACCGATATAGTAATACGATACATGGACAACGACTCTGAGCTACGTCCGCCCAAGTTGTCTCAAGTGTTAACTGCATACGCGTTCATCAGGGCACTCACTAAGCGAGATGATTTGTCTAGCAAGTGCCAAGGAAATACTTACACACATTAAGAAAGAGCTAAACTATTTCTCTTCGTTTTCCCAACACTTGAGATAAATTAAAATAACACTGGAAGGAGGGGGAGGAATACAGTTCACGATGTCCATGGCATTCGGTAAGCCATACGTGTTTCGTGGTCGTATCAAGTGACGAACCCCTCAAGGAGCTCAGTCTTCGTTGGCTGCGTAACAGGTTTTGCGAATCCGGAATTCCTGAGCTAGGGACTATAGAGCGCTGTCAGTGCTCTGTAATCCCAGGCTCTAGACATGCCGTGGAGGTCACATAAAAACTTACACTGTAAACTACTTTGAGGCCGGTGCCGCCATGACAGTAGCCCCTAAACATTAGCGGACTATAGTTTATAATTGCTTATTGTTCTTAATTTCTTTCGTGTCCAAGCAACAGTTGATTTAAATAGTAAATATTACAGTACTTTCGTGAATAAAATAGTGTCAGGAAGACATTTTCAAAGGTTTTTCTGGTCTTAAAGGCATATTTGACCCAGTAATAGGACGCATTTGGCCTCGTTGATGTAACTTTCTTTTGTTAAACGTTTCTAATAACTAAGAAACGCAGTATGTGATGTGAAGAGGCTGCTTTCGTAACCCAGAATTTTCCTTAATATTTACTGACGAAACTGATGTTCGATCTATATTTTCTTCCCTAAAACGCTTGAAATATATATATTGCTATGTTTGACGGGTTTCCAGGCTCTCCTTGTCACAGCGTTCACTCAGATGGCTTTTCGGGCTGGACTGATAGGAAATTACGAGTCACATGACAGAAGTAAAGCTATCACAGTGAAAGTAAACAGCGCAACCAAAATTCATGTATATAAAACAAAATATCGCTTGAACAAGTCTACTTACGAATTAATCCTTTACACTTTAGACTATAAGCAGAACGACTAGTACACCTGAAAATGATGCAAGCTGGAATTTTTTATCAGAACGCTTACACCAGATGCTAATGTTTGGCCTTACTAACATGGCGAAAGTAGGTTTCAAGTCTGTGACGTGATGACAACCCCCACTATTATACCTGAATGGGTGGAACGTTGAATGTCACAACGAAATGGGATCTCGGGTTAAACATCCGAACTCTATTGAAAATAAAATCTCAAAACCAAGGTGTGCCGATGGGAAGAATGGCTGTTGAGGTGAAACAGTCGTTATCGGACAAATTCTGCAGAACCATTCAGACCTCATTTGTACAAGGTTTATCCAGGCAAGCGGAGCTCTGTCTACATGTACTCTTATTTCCCTAATTCAAAACAAAGAGAACCATCAGATCGCAGATCGTTCTTATTCTCAGAGAGTTAAAAAAAACCTGTAGTAGGCGATGTGTGTATTTACCGAAAAGCCCCCCTACTGCTCCCTCTAAGCCAGGAAGAACGGGGTACAGAAAATCTTCGCCGATAAATGGCTCCCATTCTTCGGTGGAATATGAATTCATTCAGAGCCCTGTTAGAGGAGATAAGACTGCTACCACAGGAATGAACATTAGGCATATGCCTACAGGAAACACACATCAAAGCTTCTGACGCTCTTATGCTAAGACACTGAGACCACCGTGTGCACCCATCGGTCAGAGAGGCTCTCAAAGAACTAATTAAGTAACTCCCACGTCCATTCGTCCCCCTAAGAAAGTTTAATCCTCGTTATACTCTCTGGAAGTCCACGACAAGCTGACTGTCTTCTCTTCTCTGAGTACTTTAGTAACCAGAATACACGTCAAGCTACGCACTTCAGCTTTGACATCGGCGTTCTTCTCTGCCGCAGACCATTCCATTTGTTCGTCTATACTTGCAGACACCGCTCAGTGTAAAGTTGGCACCGATTTTCATTCAACTGACTACTTCCCAGTCTATATGAAGATGGTATCTGCTCTTTCGGACATGTCCGAAAGAACAGATACCATCTCTTTCGGTCATGTTCGAAAGAACAGATACCATCTTCATATAGATAAGGCTCACGGCCAATGATCTTCTTCAGTGCGGACGCACTCACATTGCTCACATTGCGGGTAATGAGTATAGTGGGCAGGGCCACTACCAGTGTAGTGTGTGGACAGTGAGTAGCAAATGTGAGTCTCACGGGGAGCGTGCCAGAGATAAATCCCTGCAGCCGCACTATCCTCTGTGTCCTCGATGGCTCAGTCGGATAGAGCGTCTGCCATGTAAGCAGATCCCGGGTTCGAGTCCTGATCGGGGTATACATTTTCAGCTGTCCCCTTTGATATTTATCAATGCCTGTAAGCAGCTAATGGTCTGGATTTCATTGCAATTTCGTACTTCCTAGTCTAGTTACACAGGAAACAAACCAGCCAAATGGGTTCTCAGCAAAGCAAAACGGACGCAGTGTAGTCAGCTAGCTATATTTGAATACAGAGATAGCGTCCCCGACGGGGTGGACCACATCACAAGCGTGATCCACCACGCTGCTGAAACACCTACTTCACAGATCTCAATACTGCAAAAGTGGCAGACTGTCCTCTGATGAGATAACAAATTTACCCCTGCATACAGGCACATGCGGACAGCACTGCGAAGGTTCAAATACAGGTCATCAGGAGAAAACCTAGCAGCCTTTCGAGTAGAGAAAGCAAAGGTTCGGAGATTAATTGAATAAAGTAGTAAAAGAGTTTCTTAGTATTATGTATCGTTCCACTGGATTACAAGAGTAAGGGAATCAATCAGAAGGTTTTCAGAAGGGAAGGTAGAGGTGCAGAATCTGTCATACAGCGCAATGGCGGTGTTAGCACATTTTCTTAATTCAGATACAATGCCTAAATACTTTAAATTCTAGTACATGGCAAGATATCACATTCCACTAAATCAGGAATGCATGGAAAGAGATGAATGGACAATCGTTCCGACAACACAAGAACTTGTCATTGCCCATTCTCCATGTCGGAGTTAGAATCTACTTTGTCTGTAGCGAAGAACCTAGCTCCTGACTGACAGCATTTTCAATAACAACACGCCGTCTCCTCGTAGTTGTTTTTAACAGTGTTTCGTCCTCAGTGAAGAATTCTGTCACATGTTCTTTGTATGAGGCGATTTTGTTGTCTTCTGCTCTTCCTCTATCCTTATAACCACGTTTCGTGAACTTCAGATGACCCTCAAGAGGTGGGAAGCTTGATCATAAAACAATGATTTTAATTTTTATGTAATCTAAACTGTGTGCATTAGTTGTAATCTTTCCGTCGTGATTTTAGCGTACGTAACTGTATCTGAGGGACAGTCCGTTAGCGTTTAAGAATACATTAAGATTCCTAGGCTTTACATTTGATGAAACACTTACTTGCTTGGCACATCTGAACGACCTCAAAGTAGGATCGTTGATAGCACTCACTATGCTTGATTGGTAAATTTTGAGGGGCAGGCAGAACTTGAATGAAATATTTATACAAAAGTTTCGTTACATTTCGCATCACGCGGATGCATACGATCTTCTTACTCGAAGATACTAGATGTAGTCCATCACGAGGACATTCGGTTGGTTACTAGAGCTTATAGCAGAACCAGCCTCACACCCAGTCTCTGATCTGAGGCTGGCAATCACTAGCTTCGTTCAGGCGACAGCTTCTCGCAATGTGACATGCATATAAATTTTATTCCATGGTACAGTTCACCCAGCATTCAAAAACCATGAGACCACACTGTATTAGACCTAGGCATCATGTGAATAACTTAGATTAGTAGCCATCAGGTCTTGTCATATGTTATAATAAGTATCCAATCTGAATACTGGCTTACCAAAAGACTTTGTTTTTACAGGTTGTAATATCATACCACAACTCATCTTTTTAAACTCAGATTTTAACAGAATTTATATCAGAAGTATGATTTGAAGTAGTGTGCACAGGGCGATCTAAGTAGCGGCATAACGTTATTCGTTTTTCCCGACTGTTTCCCAAATAAATTTATTGTCTTTGATACTGAACATCAGGCAGTTATAAAAAGCAATGAAACAGATTTTTCATCTGTTCCGATTTCCTAAATGCACTGCATTTCATCAGCTATTAAAACAAGGGAAGTTAATGGCATTCTTCTGGGTAGCTGTTCATGTAGGATTACAGAAGAACGAATAAACAGATATAGCTGTGAAGGGGGCTTGTGAGAGGTCGATCACGACACGATTTTCGTCAACTTACACTCTATTACTCCACTGTTGAACTAAAGTTCAATGAGCCAATGAGTTACGACTTGGCTGGCTACAAGTGATAACAAGCGTCGAGATGTGAAGACAGCAACTCCCAAGATATAGCACACGAGTCACCTGATCACATCTCCGAACTAATCCAATGAGCTACAAGAACTGCTTTAGGGGACTACATCAAGGGAAGGTCTATGGAGAAGAGGTATGGAGAACAGTTAGTCCCACGCATCAATTGATCAAGGTAATTTAGGAAATGGTTATCTTTATCTTAGCGGAGTCGAATCAGAAGGAACAGACCAGTCGTACTGTACGCCACCTACGCCGCTTAGTGCTGACTTGTGGCTAAACTGAGAAACATTTATGGAGGTGGTACCATGAGGGGATCTTGCAAGACGAAAACATTATGATCCTATTACACGTTAGCTATACTCCATTAACTTAAGGTTTCTTGGTCCGGCGCGAGGATTGTATCTGTGTATAATACAAGTGCCGCAATACTTACAGTGAACCATATTTCAACCGACTGTATTTCATATGCTAACAGAAGGTTGGCCTTTTGTTTACATAGGTATCAGTCCTCAGTCTTAGACAACTGTAGGACGAGTTTAATATGTATTTTAAATTTCTGAGACTCATCAGAAGTACTTCATAAAATATTAGGTGACATATTTTTAATGTGTCGCGCAGTAGCTGGTTCATCTTATATGTTGGGTTATATACTGAGGGAAAAAAAGTTTGCAACACCAAGAAGGAGTTGTGCGACGTGAACGAAAGCTGGTAGGCGTTTTTCTACATCTGAAAGATGATGTACATTCAGATTTCGCTACAGGCGCATAAGAGTGGCACTGGTAGTGCCACTATGAGGATGCAGATCAGAACTGCTATAAATAAACGCTGTAACGGTCGTGAGTGTTATTTACCTTTGAGGCGGGACATGGTGAGTTTACGTTTTTAGTCAAGAATGTCTTTAAGGCAACAAGGACCATCGTCTTCGGCGTATCGTTCTGCAACTGCAGCAGCAATTTGAGCAGCAGTTGGCACCAAAGTGACACAACGACCTGTTACAAATTGGTTGCTTCAAGAACAGCTCCAAGCCACATGTCCTGTAGCTTGCATTCTGCTGACAGCAAACTACCCTCCTTTGCGACTTCAGTGGTGTCAAGCGAGAGCTCATTGAAGGACAGGGTGGAGGTTTGTTGTATTTTCTGATGAAATCTGGTTCTGCCTCGATGCCAGTGATGGCTGTGTGTTGGTCAGGAGGAGGCCAGTTGATGACCTGCAACCAACCTGCCGGCGTGCTAGACACACTGAACAAATGCCTGGAGTCATTTTAGGTTGCAATTTCGTATGACAGCAGGAGCACTCTCGTGGTTATCCCACACACCCTAACTGCAAATTTGTAAGTCAGTCTGGTGCTTCGATGTGTTGTGTTGTCATTCACGAACAGCGTTCCAAGGGGTGCTTTCCAACAGGATAGCGCTCACCCACATACCGCTGTTGTAATCCAACATGCTCTATCGAGTGGCGACATGTTGCCTTGGCCTACTCAATCACTACATGTAGAAAGACCCGAGCACATGTGGGACATCATCGAATGGCAAATCTAGCGTCATCTACAAACAGCATTGACCGCCCCTGTATCGACTCACCAAGTGCAACAGGCATGGAACGCCATCCCACAAAGGTACATCTGGCACCTGTAAAACACAATGCAAACACTTTTGCATGCTTGAATTCAACATTCTGTGTGTTACATCGGTTATTAAAGTACCAGCATTCCACATTTGCAATGGCTTATCTCGCACTAACATTAATCTGTGATCTTACAATGTTAATCATTTAAATATGTTGTCCAGACAAAAGTATTCCCGAAACTTCATCACTCCACATTAATTATTTCTTGGTGCTCCGATTTTCTCTCTGTCGGTGTGTATAGAGTGATTAGCTGTTTATCTACCTCTCTCTCTTTTTTTAGAATAATGGTCGACCAGCCACATGTCTATGAGAAACACATTCATATATTTTTATTTTTTATTAGACTGGAAGTTGATGTGTTTTATCTCATGTTTGTTACTGTCTTTATGCCGTACTGAACGATAATATCTAATATGTTTTACACGCACAAGCTCAAAAAGAATTTTGTATTGATGCGGATAACGTTGAGCAGCCTGAATCCAATCATAAACATCTGAAAATTATGCTCTTGGCGTGTAGCGCCTCTATGCTGTGTGGTGACTGACTATGTTAGTTATTGGGACTGTATTGTTGACATCAAGGTCGACCAAGAAATTCTATGACATTGCCTGTTGGATTCTGTCACTGGATTTTTGGACAGCATTTGCCTGAGGATTTTTCTGGCGTTTCGCCAGCGTTAGTCGTTAGCTTTGTCAAAGTTTCACCCTCGGAGGCCTGGAGTCGAGCTCGCGTACGCTGAGTTCATGTACCTGTCGCACAAACGTCTGATTGCCATTTCCTGCTCATTACTGTCGTAGCTATCCCGTTGCTACCTGCAACGGTCGTCCGTTGCAGCATGGAAATTCCAGATCCGTTTAGCTTGAGGCTTACCACTTTCTCGTTTTTGTAATTTTTATGAAGTTCTATGACTTCCCTGAGCAATCGAGCGTTTGATGAGTCTTACACAGCACGTGCTCCACCACAGCCGATTTCTCCACGTGTCCCAAACTGCAATGCCACTTATGCCCGGGGATCCCGCGTAGTCTTTTCCACATGTATAGTATATGCAGTATGTTTGCGGCATTGCAAGTGGGTCCCTTTTGTACGTTGCCGTCTGATTCATTCTTTGATTTTCTTAGTTGGTTTGTAAATAGTCTTTACATAGCGTTTGTACAATATATGGCTGATTCTTCCCACCACCCTGGGGACATATGACAGAAAGTCCGTACCTGATATTCTTTCTTTCGACCCGTCATTTCGCTGATTGTTAGGTTTCGTGACGCCTCTTACACAACTGGTGGAGTACCCATCGATCCTCAGGACGTTTTCCAGACGTTGCATCTCGTGTCCGAGGTGCTTCGGAATCGTTTTGCATGCGTTACGAGCATATTGATAATCCCTCTTTTCTGGCTCAGTTGGTGGTTTGACAGTTTTTTCATGTTATCAGTCTGTGTATCTCAGTTTTCGGTACACGTAGTATCTCAGGTTCTCGCCATTCCTTGTAACCAGCAAATCCAGAAATGGTAGATGTTGGTGCCTTTCTACTGCCATATTAAATTTTATGTTTTCACGGTGACCGTTCAGATGTCTTTGGAAGTTATCGAGCTGTTCTTCACCAGCGTACCTGTACTACACCTTAGGTTCGCATGGTGCTAAGTCCAGGGCCTTTGCCGGCCGGTGTGGCCGTGCGGTTCTAAGCGCTACAGTTTGGAACCGAGCGACCGCTACGGTCGCAGGTTCGAATCCTGCCTCGGGCATGGATGTGTGTGATGTCCTTAGGTTAGTTACGTTTAATTAGTTCTAAGTTCTAGGTGACTGATGACCTCAGAAGTTAAGTCGCATAGTGCTCAGAGCCATTTTTTTCCAGGGCCTTTCTTTCGAAATGTTCCACAAAGAAACTGGACACCACTTGACTGAGTGGTGTACCCATTGTGACGTCTCCTAGCTGTTAGTAGAAATCACTGTTTCCCATCAAGTAGCATGTGGTAAGACATGCGTATAAAAGCTTGGTAATGCCATGTGGTAAAATGGAACCGACATGCTCCAGAGAATCATTGAGTGGGACACTGGTAAACTAAGAAACAACGTCAGAGTTGTCAAGGAAGCCGTTTGGTCAAATCTATAGTTCCTTCAGCGTCTTGATTAAATATTTCGAGACGTTTTGTATGTGTTGCTTTCACAATGAATATCTCCGTAACTGTTTCGACGGAAGAGTTCCCATGCTGAGTTTTCTTTCGTATACTGAATATGTACTTTTCTATCGTTTAATGTAGCACTCCTGCCACACTTTGTCACAGAATTTTGGTGGTTACCCATATCCGTAAACTGAAACGCGGCGTAGCGTGAATATTTGCTACGGAGTCCGGTCCTAATGCAGTATATGCTCTGAATGCTAGGGATTTCCATCGTACACATAGTTTGCTGCTCGTAGCTGTTCCAGCTAAAGTTTTTAATGTTAAGATAACGTTTTACACTCATAACACATAGCTGAATAAAAAAAATTGACTTGACTTGTCAAATATAAGAAATCAAAATTCCTTGAAAATAAAAAAGTAAAAATTACATCCTGGAAATAGGGCCAATTTTCCGAACGTGGGGAGTGCATGTATACGCAGAAGTGCTGATCTTGGCTGTGTTCCAATGGCCGATCTTTCTATTTTCTTCTTCCGACAAACTGAATTTATATTTCTGCTAGGGATCGTGCAGAAACTGCTCCACATTGAACTTTAATGATGTCAGTGAAATACAGAGAAGTACTCGACGGAAGAGCTAATCATTAGACTCTGGAACTGATTTACCTGCAATTTTTACTGCTAGTCTCATGTGTCTGAAGTTGAAATTAGAACGCGTAATGGAAATCTACCTGCACCAACCGCCTCCCCTTCCACAAGCTCTTGAAATACTCAGAGAATCCCATCGATTCTACTTGTCATTGAGTGCTACACATGACTGGGACATATTAACACGTCACCGCTAATTATAAAGACGCGTCCATAATTTACTCAGTGAAAAAATACGCCAGAAACGGCACAAACATGCAGTAAACGTAATAAAACATTACCTGTAAACGCAGTTAAGCATTGGCTAACTTTCCACTGACTTACAGAACGCAGTCCTGCTCTATACTATTGACACCTTCGAAAAAGCCAACCTCCCTATGACAACTAAACTGAAACCAACCTTTTCGACTCCTACCTTCATCATCCCTAGTTGTCGGCCCCGATAGCTTAGTGGTCAGCGTGACGGAATGCCGTCTACGCGCCCGGGTTCGATTCCCGGCTGGGTCGGGGATTTCCTCCACTCAGCGACTGGGTGTTGGGCTGTCTTCATCATCATTTCATCCCCATTCGGCGCGCAGGTCGCCCAATGTGGCGTCGAATGTAATAAGACCTGCACCAAGGCGGCCGGACCTGCCCCCAAAGGGCCTCCCGGCCAATGACGCCAAACGCTCATTTCCATTTTCCATCCCTAGTAATCCCACCTTCAACCACGTCACCGCTCCAAAAGTCCACGAACACACTGACACCTTTGCTGTTCCTTTCACGCCTAGCTTCCAGTATTTGCCCGCTCATGACTCCATCACATACCACCACCTCAGATTGTAGAACGTCCTTTCTCTCTCCTAAAAACCGTACCAAAAGTACAACGCCATCCTTTGTGTGGGTTATTATCCTGAGCTGTTAAAAACCGCAAAAGTTCTTCTCCCAAGTTTTTTTTGCTTTCTCCAGTTCCTAGAACGAAATGCAATCAATCCACTCTACTCTGTCCATGCCAGCTGAAGGCTGAAACATTGTAACCTCCCCACAAAAATTAGGAAGGACAATATTTAAAAAATGTTAATGGGAATAGAGCTAAGTGTAACCTTCCCACGGAAATTTTTATAATAATATTTTAAATGTGAATAGACATAGAGCTAAGTGTAACCTCACAGCAATTAACTTTAAAGACAATGACAATTAAATGAAAATTAGCAATCTGACCCAAGTATAAGTTCCTCACAAAAAATGAAAGTCAATTCAATGATAATGAAATCTCAGTCACAATGAAAATACAAATAGACCGAAATGTCGATCTTTAGGCCCTGATTAAACTCAAATTCTTACCTCAGTAAAACTGCATCTGCTCTTATTTTTCGCCATAGCTTGGAGGAAATGCATCGCAAAATATTTTTTTTTTAAATTTAAAGGGGACTTTTCTTTAAGGAAATGTAAGGCAAATATTCTTTCAAAAAAGGATTCTTTGTTAAAAATGGTTGGTTTGGAAACAAAATTATTATTGGGGCGATTCTTGAACAAATTAGTTACAGTTAATTTACATTAATTATCAGATGTGCGCAATGCTGCTTCATTACCTTATTTAAAAAATATACCTCGTCCTGAATCTTGACCAGAGTGCCATGTCGACGCCCGCCGACTCCTCACACACAACTGCTAACTCCCTACATGCAACTGAACTCTATCACAACTAGACCGCAACTGAACTGCTCTCTCGCGCGGTCAAGCGCAGACTAGGAACGACAAATAGCTCTCTGGTCAGAGACTCTGCAATGCCTCGCCATCGCCGCCATACAACATACGTGTTTCAACATATATACCTTTGTCAGGCTGCAAACCTACCAACCTCTCGATACATGCACCCTATCCATTAGTTTTTTTCCACAAACACATCCAACATCTTTCCTATAATATCCTGTCCAGTCCCACGTCCCTACCCAAACCTCCAATCAAGTATTACCAAGAGTCACCACTATTTTTATCCCCATATCACCAACACCAAGTCATGTGCTTTATACATTTTTATCGTAATAAAAATTTTGTTTGGCTTTTAATCATTTTAAATCAAAGCTGAAAGGCGATAGCATGGAGAATAAGTAAACAAGAAAGCAAAAGGGAACACACAAGATGT
Organism: Schistocerca americana; assembly: GCF_021461395.2. Lineage (NCBI taxonomy): Eukaryota > Metazoa > Arthropoda > Insecta > Orthoptera > Acrididae > Schistocerca > Schistocerca americana. Next base: position 721,030,050 of record NC_060130.1, read on the forward strand.
AAAAATAACAATATGGCTTAATAAGGCAGTACACTTGGCGTTTGTAATAACTACTCTCAATAAAACACATAAGACGTGCAAATACAGATATAAATCAGAAGTGAGACATGATTCAGCGCCTGTATGGTTGGCCGAAATCGGTGTTCTGCTTCTTTATATAAGTTGGTCCTTCGGGGTTTCGACTAGTAGAGACAGAGTGGCTTTTCAGGCCGTAAAAGAGCAGGCCGGGTGCCACTGCTGGGCGAGGTCATAGAGGCCAAGTGGCGGTATGAGAGTGTGCGGCCAGGCCCATTCCCACACCAACGTCTTGAGCTCTCTGTACATGGTTCCTTGTATGTTTCCAGAATGAAATTTTCACTTTGCAGCGGAGTGTGCGCTGATATGAAACTTCCTGGCAGATTAAAACTGTGTGCCCGACCGAGACTCGAACTCGGGAAGTTTCATTTCAGCGCACACTCCGCTGCAGAGCGAAAATCTCATTCTGGAAACATCCCCCAGGCTGTGGCTAAGCCGTGTCTCCGCAGTACCCTTTCTTTCAGGAGTGCTAGTTCTGCAAGGTTCGCAGGAGAGCTTCTGTAAAGTTTGGGAGGTAGGAGACGAGATACTGGCAGAAGTAAAGCTGTGAGACCGGGCGTGAGTCGTGCTTCGGTAGCTCAGATGGTAGAGCACTTGACCGCGAAAGGCATAGGTCCCGAGTTCGAGTCTCGGTCGGGCACACAGTTTTAATCTGCCAGGAAGTTTCATATCAGCGCACACTCCACTGCAGAGTGAAAATCTCATTCTGGAAACATCCCCCAGGCTGTGGCTAAGCCATGTCTCCGCAGTATCCTTTCTTTCGGGAGTGCTAGTTCTGCAAGGTTCGCAGGAGAGCTTCTGTAAAGTTTGGAAGGTAGGAGACGAGATACTGGCAGAAGTAATGCTGTGAGACCGGGCGTGAGTCGTGCTTCGGTAGCTCAGATGGTAGAGCACTTGCCCGCGAAAGGCAAAGGTCCCGAGTTCGAGTCTCGGTCGGGCACAGAGTTTTAATCTGCCAGGAAGTTTCCTTGTATGTTGTTCACTGTAGACATCCTATTAACTAATGATTAGAGGAAATTAAAAAGAATCTGTGTAAGCACGAAGTTGAAGAACAATTTAAAAGCGTTGGTTGGGAAGCCGGGAACGCCCTGACCCACTGCTGTTTCATTTCTAGTCTCAGTGCGTTCGTAACCTTACCACAGGATTTTATTTCGGGTCACAGTCACCTGTAAATGATTTTATGTTTTATTATTTCTATATTGTAGCGTCAGCTCACGACGAGAAGGTGGGACGTTAGCATAACTATGGTTCGTAAAAACGTAGCGACGTTTTTCAGTTTGAGTCTGTCCATTGTGAGCTGAGGATCTTATCATTTCTCTAAGAAACTCCCCAAAAGAAGGAAGAAAGATTAATATTCAACTTACCGTCAAAGAAGTCACAAGAGAAGGCGCACAAGCGAGGATAAGAATAAGGACAATGGGGGAAACCTGCCTGTATATTTCAAAGCAACCATCCTGACAGTTATCGCAGTCTGCTTTAGGTAAACCACGGCATTTGCGTTAAGCGATTTAGGGAAATCACAGTAGATATCTGAGTCAGCAGACGGGAATTTTAATCCTAGCCTTCCCAAACGTGAATGTAGTGTGTTACTACCGCACAATATCCCCCCATGAATTGTCTGAACGTTAGTGTTCGCAGGAACAATAAATGCTGCTACTGCCTTGACCATGAGAATCTACGTGCCTCTTGCGCATCGCCACGCGGTACTGTATTTACTGCCTACTGTTACATGGAGTTGATGCTTCCCTACAACACATGTCATCTCTCCGCTCTCTGATATCTAGTTGCTTTCCCTCACTCTGTGGCCACTGCACTACGGAGACTGTTTCACTTAATTTTGTGAATACTTTGTTATGTACTGCAGGAACTGGATTTACGACCGTTGTGGAAACAGTTCGTTATTATGACGCTCTGCGATAAAGAAACCTCAGTATTTCAATGCAGTCTATTGTACAACAGTGCCAGGGGTTTTCTCTAGGTTATCTCCTCTATTGTCATTAGGTATTTTATTTCGTATTGGCACATACGTTCTGAACACGATCTTTCGTTTGAGCTGTTGAAAAAATGGTTCAAATGGCTCTGAGCACTATGGGACTCAACTGCTGAGGTTATTAGTCCCCTAGAACTTAGAACTAGTTAAACCTAACTAACCTAAGGACATCACAAACATCCATGCCCGAGGCAGGATTCGAACCTGCGCCCGTAGCGGTCTTGCGGTTCCAGACTGCAGCGCCTTTAACCGCACGGCCACTTCGGCCGGCAACCTGTTGAAAAATGAAAGCAAGGTTATATTGGACTTACGTAAGTTTTGCATCATGGCTGAACATCATGAATTGGATGATTATATCATTATTATTTTCTGGGACATGTTTGCTGAATTACACGATTTCCGCGTTGTGCCACACACGTGAAGCGTGTCGTTATATTGTTTTGATATTCCTCGGCTAGCGATATGAAATGATAGTATATGTGGATCTAGCTCTATATCGGTAAAAATTCTGTTTTGTGCAAAACAGTTTCCTGCCACAGTAGTGGTAGCCGTAATTTTAATCTTAACTCTACTCATCAACTGTATTTCCCGTATCCTAACATATACCCTTGCTTTCGCATGCTCCATTAGATGACCCACTATCAGTGGGTGCATAAGTCCAGTGCTGTGGCCCTTGTTCTTTGTAAATACTATGACCTACCGTTGGTCGTTCCACCTGTATTATTCCAGATATCACATCGTAATATCTTACAGCTGCCGTTGGTATCCTTCATTCTTCCTGCTGATTTTCTCTTTGTATAATGCTGCCTTTTGTGGTTTTTTCAGCGGATCATGACTGGTTGATAATAGGGTGGTTTGCATATCGATTTTAGCAACTACTATCGCTCTCAATCTCACTTGCTCCGTCATTGTGGTATCTCCGTTAGGAGGTGGAGCGCTGAGATTAGGCGCGAGTGTCTGGATTCGCTTCTGGGTAAGGTCACAATTTGTTACTGTACCTCCCCCCCCCCCTTTTCCTCCCCCGGGCCCAAAATACGAACTGCCGTTACTGCCAGTTTTAACACGCCACAAACGAATAAATTTAATAATATTAATAAACTGTTTGATTACGATAAAATGAATAAGATGTTTAATAATAATAATTTGTTTTCCCAATCATAAGTCCTTTGGTATAACTTCCAAGAAATTAAATTCAGTACTTGAAAATCATTCATCTGAAAATTTCAGAAGTACATGTGCATTGAAGAACAACAACTCGAACAAATTCTCTCAGCTTTGAGAACGTTACATTTGTCCCAGTATAAAACTGTAGTGTACGCTTATCATTGTTAGTACGAGGGTGGTTTGAAAAGTTCTCGGAATCTCCACGAGAGGTCAGCGCTAGCGCAACGAGTTGTTATCGGGATATTCATTGGACTGTTGCCTGTAAACACGTACCTCGTTAGTGCTCCTGGAAGAGAGCTGTGGCGGTGACGTGGCTTTGTTGTTCCCGATCAGCGATTTGCGAAAGTAGAAAAAAATCGAGATTCCAGCAATGATTAAGTACTTCATAAAGAAAGGTATGAAAGCAAAGGACATTCATGCCGATTTCCAGAATACATTGGTGGTCTCTGCTTCTTCATATTCAATTGTTGCCAATTGGACAAATGAATTTAAATTTGGTCGGGAGAGCTTAGATGATGATCCACGCAGTGGTCGGCCAAGATGTGTCACTACCCCAGAAATCATTGCAAAAGTACACAAAATGGTCATGGAGGATCGCCGATTGAAAGTGCGTGAAACTACTCACGCTTGCCAGACGTCATCTGAAAGAGTATATCACATTTTAACTGAAGAAATAGAAACGAAAAAATTATCTGCAAGATGGGTGCCGCGACTATTGACGATGGATCAAAAACGCATGTGAATGGACATATTGCAACAATGTTTGGCCCATTTTAGAAGAAACAATCAAGATTTTTTGCATCGGTTTGTGACCACAGATGAAACTTGGGTGCACTACTATACCCCAGAGACAAAACAACAGTCAAAGCAGTGGAAACATGCTGATTCTACGCCACCAAAGAAAGCAAAAACAATTCCATCGGCGGAAAGGTCATGGCACCAGTGTTCTGGGATGCGAAGGGGATTCTGTTTGTAGATTATCTCCCCACTGGGCAAATAATAACTGGAGAATACTATGCTGACCTCCTGGACAAATGGCAACAAAAGATACGCGAAAAAAGGCCAGGATTAGTAAGGAAGAAAGTCATCTTCCATCAAGACAATGCGCGCCCGCACACATGTGTCGTCGGCATGGTAAAATTACACGAACTAAGGTATAAATTGTTGCCACACCCACTCTATTCACCTGATATAGCTCCATCAGACTTCCACCTCTTCCCAAAACCGAAAATTTTTCTTGATGGGCGAAGAATTGATACCCGGAGTTGACAACTATTTTGCAGGCATAGAGGGAACTCATTTTCGCGATGGGATCAAGGCACTTGAACGTCGTTGAACCAAGTGCATCAATCAACAAGGAGACTACATTGAAAAATGAAAGGGTTTCTATTCTGTTCCGAGAACATTTCAAACTGCCCTCGTATTTCACTTAGCACTACGATTCTGAACACAAGTCTACGCAAACGAATAAATAAGGGGAATGCTATTTCTTTCAGAAGTTTCTACCTTTGTTCATGAAGTCAGGCTTTCTGTTATTTTGTTCGTAGTGAAAAGTCTTCCCTTACTGAGCTTCTTGCAGTTTGCCAGTTATGTCTGTGGACTCACGAACCATGTCGCTTTTGTTGTTGACACCGGTAGCCTGTAAATTTGCGCCTTTATCTGACAGAAATATTTTCAGCGATTTGCACACCAAAACTTGACGTACTCGATATCATGCCTGTGTGGTGAAACATCAGGACAATGTTGTAAGTGACTGGTCCTGTGATGCTGCGAAAGAAGACGAAAAGGAGAAGAATGGGATACTCGTACCCGTTAATATACGAGTGATAATTGTAGGTCCATCCAACTGCGGCAAGACAAATTTTCTCATGTCACTGCTAATACACACACATGGAGTTTTCAAAAATGCTGTTTCAGGCCAAGTACCGGTTACTGCAAAAGATGCTGCAGGGTGTAGATGGTGTAACATATGCGTCATTCAGACAGCAAAGTCAAATCCTTCCGTCAGAAAAAGCAAAGCCAAACACTGTGTTTGTATTTGACGATGTTGCTGTGGAAAACCAAGATCAAATTATATAATGTTACTTAAAACGCTGCATGTGAAAGTTGCTGGATTTGGACGGGTTACTCCTGTAACTGAAATATCAGATCTGAAGATGGTTCTGAATGAACCGAAACCGGTCATATGAATAAAAAATTTGCAATCAAGACGGATTTTAAGTAACATTATAAAATCGCTGATTGCTGTTATCCCATAAGACATTATGTCTGTTTTTGCAAAATCAAATTATATGATATTTATGTTTTGGTCGTCGTATGGGGGTAGACGTGTTTTATTTGAGTCATATTCCAGAGCCCCAAATCAGTTGGAGAGGGATAATGCAAATTTCATTATAGATTTCAAACAAGACAGTTTGAATTTAAAATACATTTACTGAGCGCGTGTACGAACCAACATGTCATTCAATGATTTTGTAAAGATATGCACAGGCTGTTGGAATCACACACAGTACCGGTTTCTCTTTATTGTTAAATCAAGGAAATTGAATGAAGGTAGGTACAGACGGAACTCCCAGGAGTTTCTGTATATAGATATGAAAGAAGTGATGTGTACACTAGTTTATATCACATATGTTGGACACTCAGCTCGAGAGCGTACGTATGCATACACAAAGACCGCGTCCATAAATCGACGGCAAATTTCAATTTCTCAAATGTTATATTAAGGACCTAGGAATATATGCCCAGACTCTACTGAGACTGATCAGTGACACAAATGCTAGGGTTCAGTTTACTTAGCATATAACAAAATGTAGATTACTCATAAGGTAATCGAGGCACAGATCATTCTGAGAAAGGAAGTAGACAACTTAGTTGTAAAGGTTGATGGAGTTGAAGCGAACGTATACAACTTAACTGTAAAGGTTGATAGAACTGGGCAGAATGTATGTCAGATGCACACTGAGAAGGAGTTTACTTAGCATATAATAAAATGTAGATTACTCATAAGGTAATCGAGGCACAGAGGACTATTTGAGAGAAGTTACAACTGCTAAGGTTAGGACATTTGGATCGAGAGAAGGCACTGAGAGAAACCTTTCAACTGGTTACTGAATCTCTCGATGGACTCTCAGCGAAATTACACAGTGACAATGGCGTTCCTGATTTCATCAGCCATGACAGCACTGCTAGGACAAACAAAACATTCGGTGTCAGTGGTGAAAAATCATACATGTTGGACATGCAGCCTATAAGATCAAAAGAAAAAATAAATACAGATAGGCGATAGAGAATTTCAAAGAAAAACTGCTGTGATGAACCTATTGTTGCTAAATCCCACAGAAAGTGTGAAATATTCACCCAAAGATCTGGAGATATATGGTGAAGTACTGAAGTTGACTTGTGTACATAGGAAAGTGATAAACCAGCGCAGTGCAAAATACAGAACCGTCACGAAACGAGCATTAGATGCTGGAGGTTGCATTGCTGATAGTATTGACATCCAGCATAAAAGAGTCCGCAGGCAGCACCCGAAGTACATATACAACAACGGTCCCAGTTAGCTACTAGATCCACTGAAATTGCTCATGCATCGCTGCTGCTGGTAGTACTGCTCATTTAAATAGGGTTGTTTCAATAACCTCCAATCTTAGATGGAGGTATAATCGAATAAGTTTGGAAACAGTAGTTCGAGAACTGCGCAAATCAGCGCGTAAGAAATACCCTCGCAGGCATGTTGTGATCAAAGGTTTGGATGAGTTATGGCAAGCTGATCTTGTGGATTTGCAGGAATATTGACATGTAAATAAAGGATTCAAACATATTTTAATGGTTATTAATACATACTCCAAATTTGCCTGGGCGTTTACTGTTGAAACAGAAACCGGGAGAGATGTCGCAGAGCTGTTTGAGCATTCGTTGCACACGGGAATGAATCTATGCCTGCACAACCTCCAGACTGAACACAGTGGAAAGTTTTACAGTAGCTATTTCAAGACCGTGATGCAGCGGTGTGGAATACATCACTACTCAACATTCACCCACCTGAAGGAGAGTATTATGGAACATCTGAACAGATCAGTGAAAGATCAAATGTGGATATGTTTTAATCTTTGCAGCTCATAGAAATAGACAGTAATCCTGCCAGAAATAATTGCACAGTATAATCCAACGAAACATAGCACAATAAAGATTAGACCGATCTATATTCGTGATAATGGATACAGTATATTATCGTATTAAAATGCTGGATCCGTGAAAACAGAAATTTAATATTAGTTATTTGGTATGTATATCCAATACATGTGGCGGAATTCCCCCCCCCCCCTCTCTCTCTCGTTCCTGCCCTCACAGATCTCTCAGCGATGGCTCACAGTCTGGTCGTGCTGCGGTTATTACCAGAAAAGTCAAGAACACACAGAATTCTTATTGCTCAGGTTTGTTAGGAAAAAATTCAACGCCTCAAGATTCCGTGGTGAGTTTATGTAGGATACATTACCTAACGCTATGTGGAAATGCAGAGAATGTGGAATTGTGAGTTTAGATGTTGCTGGGGAACCAGGAATCCACTGGATGCAGCGATTATGAATTCCAAGCCTACTTCACCGTCAGATGATGTGTGTTGTATAATTTTCATTGCTATCAGTACTTTAATACTTACGGTCTGGGTATCCGTGCATCATGTTCCTAGTAACGTTTATGAAGAAGGATACTTAAGAAGGTGCATTAAACATTCATTCATCAGTTGAGTTTCATATGCAATATCGTATACTCTGGTTTTAAAAGAACGATCTTCAGTATTACATCCTACCGATTGATTTAGGAAACGAGGAGTGGAGTATTGCGCTGACTGTACTGGAGACATACAACATTATACTTCTCCCTCGGATTTCAACAACTTAGAAAATGCTGGATGGTTCGTAGAAGGGCCAGTGGAGAAAACAGTGGAATAGCGCAAGAGATTTACTGCTTTTATACCTATAAAATTGCTTATGGGATTCTTTTAAGACACTTGGCGAATGTTCTGACTGCTAAACAGACACTTATTCTGGTACAGAGAGCAACGGATAACAACTCATAAATTGAAGGAGCTCAAGAGGCGAACGAGCTCACCACCAATAAAATAATAATGTTCTACACATTACAGTATCGGATGAGCAGCATTTGAAAGTTTTAAAAGTTCTGAATGCTGGTGTATTTCTACCGCTATCTTTTCGTTCATTTTAATTACTCAAAGTTTTCGACTACTCAGTGCTATTGACTCAGTGCTACTATGAGAGAAAGGATGTCTACACAGCCTACAGAAATTCAAGGAGCTGGCGCCAATCATTGTAATAGACTGCTCAAAACCGAACGAGATAATTAAATTTGGACCTATAGATGTACGAATTGAATTTGAATCTTCGGTTAATTTCCCTGAGCACACTGCAGTGTATGCCCTAGTTCTACATTTGCCCTTTCACCAGTGTTGTGCAACGAACTGTATAAATGAACATTGGCTGAGCCATACAAAGAGAAATTCACAATGGCGTCTCAAGGTGTGAACATCATTGCAGACGCTCAGTGTTTATATGATGATGAGCATGGACAGTTCATAGTTAAAGATGTTGCATTCATAACATACACAGAAGATGTCGATATAACAGAAACATTCTAAGCAAACATTGTATAGCTGAAGTCTCAAGGATGTGAAGTGTGCTAAAATACGGAGGTGTGCAAAGTGGTTAACCATGTTTCTAACATGGAATTCACTAAGATGATCCTGGTACACCCCATAAGGATACGGTGACATGGCTTCGATTATCCAACCACACTGATATCATCATATACGTCAAAAGTGGGGAAGGAGGGAGAAGATCACATGGATGTGTCGAATCTTCAAGTCTGTTACTATTCAAAACCTGTAATTCTATGGGTTTCCTGCTATCCATCGACTCAAGAAGTACAGGATGTGTGAAGATAATCCTCTATCTGCTTATGAAAATGTAAATTTACTTTTAATTTGGATGAAAAATACATAAATTTTCAACTCAGAATATGTGCATGATTTCTTTTCATCCTGCTGGCACATTGACAGTATACAGCTTTGCCCAGATACTACATCTCTGGTTTTCTTTAAGTAGTGGTGATATCATTTTAGACATGTTTTCTGTATGTCTTTAGATGTGGGCATGGTCATGTGCCTCCTGCTCCCATAAGCCAATTCGTACCGCACAACAGGCATAATTCCACGCAACCATTCTATATATTTTGTTATCTTCTATGTTAAACCTCACCTTTATGTTCAAAACTAGTGTCATTTGTGTCTTGCACATCCTTTATATACACAATTGGGACAATTATTTTTCGTAAATAACAACAACAAAGACATATAATAAAAAATTCATTTTTATGCGGTTCTCACAGATATAATTTGACTCTTGAGATACAATTTTGTTGTTGAGTTACAATTTAATTGCAATATTCAATATGGAGATACTTTCTTATGCAGTAACAAAACAATTCACTAGTTGAAATATTTACAATTTTCAGATATGTACATCTATGTTAAAGCTACTGCAGAGGTTCTTTTATTCTTACACTACAATGATCTCAGTAGTAGCAGTTACATGGGTGACATACAAAAATAATTTTGATGGACTGTGAACTATGTATTTATATACATCTGCACATAAAATTAATCAGACTTGGATGGCTAGCAGCAGGTGAAACTTTAAAAAATTATTCTTATACATGACATGCAACGTGAGTATACATGAGGGACGTTTGAAAAGTCCGTGCAAAGTCCGAGAGATGGCACCACCAGCGCGTATCGAGGTCGTGTTTAGTTAGTAGCATCTTTGGAAAAGACGCACACCAAGTTTCAGATATATTGGTCTGTTTCCTTGTGTCTGGCATTCGTGTGAATCAAGGAAGTCGAGTGATTGTCAAAAATTCGACGAAAAAGAATTTCGTGTGCTGATTAAACATTACTTTATGAAAGGCAAAACGCCTCAGGAGACTAAAGAGGAGCTTGATAAATATTACGGTGACTCTGCACCTTCGATTAGAACACTTTATAAGTGGTTTCAAAATTTTCGGAGAGGCCATACGGGCACAAGTGATGCTGAACGTTCTGGACACATTGTGGAGGTTACAACTCCAGAAATCATTTATAAAACCCATGATATGGTGATGGATGATAGAAGAGTTAAGGTGCGTGAGATTACTAGTGCTGTGGGCATCTCGAATGAATGGGTACATAATATTTTGCATAAACGTTTAGACATGAGAAAGCTATCTGCAAGATGGGTTCCGCGATTGCTCACACTTGACCATAAACGGAATCATATGAAGTGTTGCAAGGATGGTTCACAGCTGTTCAAGAAGAATCCGCAGGACTTTAAGCATCTTTTCGTCACTATGGATGAAACATCGATACATTACTATACTCTTGAGACCAAACAATAATCTAAAAAATAGGTTACCAAGAGAGAACGTGCACCAAAAAAGACGAAGACCATTCCTTCGGCCGGAAAGGTTATGGCGACTGTCTTTTGGGATTCACAAGGGATAATCCTCATCGACTATCTGGAAAAGGGTAAAACCATTACAGGTGCATATTATTCATCGTTATTGGACCGTTTGAAAACCGATCTGCAAGAAAAACGCCGGCGATTGGACCGCAATAAAGTCCTTTTCCATCACGACAATGCGCCAGCACACACCTCAGCAGCTGTGGATTCACCCCCCCCCCCCCCCCCCCATTCTCCAGACTTGGCTCCCTCGGATCACTGTTTGTTCCCCAATTGGCTGGCGGGACAAAGATTGTATTCAAATGAGGAGGTGAGTGCAGCAACTAATTGCTATTTTGCAGACTTGGACAATTCCTATTATTTGGAACGGATCAACAAATTACAACAGCGTTGGATGAAGTGTGTAGGTCTAAAAGGAGACTATGTCGAAAAATAAAAAAGGTTTACCCCAAACACATAAGTAGTTTTTATTTTTGCACGGACTTTTCAAACGCCCCTCGTATATTTCTGATGCACATTTTTTTTTTTTTTTTTTTTTTTTTTTGACGCACATGGTGTGCAGTATTTTTTTTTTACGAGTTATATATTTACAAGTGTATACAGTACACATTCCTCAAAAATGGTTCAAATGGCTCTGAGCACTATGGGACTTAACATCTATGGTCATCAGTCCCCTAGAACTTAGAGCTACTTCAACCTAACTAACCTAAGGACATCACACAACACCCAGTCATCACGAGGCAGAGAAAATCCCTGACCCCACCGGGAATCGAACCCGGGAACCCGGGCGCGGGAAGCGAGAACACATTCCTCACACACATTGTGTGTATATATAAGTAAATAAATATTTACATCACTGACACACACACACAAACACACAATTACTTACGCTATGATTAAAGGGTCACACTATTCTGCAACATTTACACACAGCCATATTATCTCCCTTTCACTCACTCAGAGTCCCCCCATCCCCTGTCTCTCAACAAGAAAATAGTGTGAGTATGGGAGAGTTTCAGTCCCATCACGAGAACTGCCCTTTTATCGGCATGAGGCGACTGGCCGACTTTATACTGCAGCATAGTATACACGTTTTGTGTCCTCTGGGTCTAACACTAGATTGCTACGCCATTTGCTGCGGCTGCAGCGAAGATCCGCTATCACCAACGTAAAGCACTGAAAATAGCCTTAAATAGAGAGGGTTTTCGATGCCACACGATGCACACCCTTAGCCTTTGCCATTTCCACAGCAACAAAGGTCTCACTGAATACTGTGATTCGTTTAAAATTTGGTCTGGCGATGCATTTTCTTACGCCATAATGCCCATCCCGCTCGGTTCTAATCAAAATTTCCCAATGTTCCCTCAAATTCTCCATTGTTTTAGCTAAAACTGAATTATTCATTAATTTAGAAGATCTTTCTGAATGTCTCAGGTCGTAGAAGCCCTTAGTGTTGTATTCAGATCACTACACTCCTTTAATGAGTGGGATTGCTTGAAGGAGATAGCCTGGGTGATTCTAATCAGCCCTATCCCTAACCTGAGACACTGCTGAAGACTACGATGGTGAATGGTGTATCTCTACATGTAAGTAGGCTGTTTAGGTTTTTATTTTGGTAACGCCACGTAGCGCTCTGTATGAAAATCACTCGCTGTGCTGTGTGCAGTCTGTGGCTGGTTAGCATTGTTGTAATATTTGCTATTGTAGTGTTGGGCAGCTGGTTGTTAACAGCGCGTAGCGTTTTGACAAAGTATTTAAAAAAGGTGAAATAAGAGGAAACATCATTGAAATGAAGTTTTGGGTTGGACTGCAGTACCAAATGTCACACTGAAAATAAACCCTGACCTGTCCTTTTGTGTTATTTCACTATGTGCCTGTGTACCTTGTGTATCTGTGTTCTTCCTGTCTTTATGTGTTTATCTGATAAGACTTATGTTGTAGTATATTTCTAATACTCAGCTACATTCACTATGATGAGGAATACTGTTATCCTCAAATATAATTTGCATTTATAATATGTTATTTACTTTGTGAAGATGTTTAGCCATTATTTATTCTGTTTATTCTGTTGTGAAGTTGATGTTTCGAAAGTTATTCTGACCTTTTATGTATTTACTTATGTCGTAATTCCTGTAACACTGATGTATATGTTACTTCGATTCTTTTGTAAAGCCTGGATTACCACAAATGTTATCTGTATTGTTATGTTCTTTAATGATGTATTTTGTACAGCCATATTATCTCCCTTTCACTCACTCAGAGTCCCCCCATCCCCTGTCTCTCAACAAGAAAATTGCAATTGACACCAAGTCATCAAATTCAGTAACTTGTAAGCATTCATTTCACTGCACACATTTCTGTGGGTCATAGTATATGCACAATATGTGAAAAAAAGGGACTGTTAGTGCTTGCACGTGTCTTGATAATTCAGCAAGAGACTGGTTAACAGCATTGCTGGTTCTAAGGACATTCCAAAAAGTTTTGTGATTGTACAAGTGGTGGTTCGTGGACTTGCCATATTGTCCGCAAGACTCTTCGATGATGATTGTGCACCTGCACAGTCGCAACAGATGGCTGCTGGCCATCTCTACAAGAACTACAGTGGGGCTGCATCTTTGATGGCCCACGAATACCATTGTTTCTACAAGGACTGCAGTGGGTCTGCACCTTTGGTGGCCCACCAATACCATAATCTCTACCAGGACTACAGTGGGTCTGCTCTGTGATGACCTACCTACCAATATTCTTGAAAGCTTCGACTGACTCTGCTTTGGGTTTGCTCTGTTGTGGCCCATTACCTGTCTGCATGTCAAGAGTCAGCATTGTCTTTCCGTTGGAAGGGTAACACTACTTCTTCAAGACTGTATGGAAATCCACTACTTCCGTGTGCATTTTCATTTACTGCTCAGACTTTGAAAGAAAAAAACACTGAAATTTTACTGTGATGAACAATCAGCACTGTCTTTATGGAACGTAAGAAAATTTTAGCTTTTGACCAACATTGTATCAATAAGTGTGTGCATTTGATATCTTTGTTATTGTAATTATGAAAAATTTTATCAAATCATTATTGGCCACTGCCCAAAACAATTTGTAAAAATTTTTGTGGGGAGCAGGGGGGCTATGTAAGTAGGCTGTTTAGGTTTTTATATTGGTAACGCCACGTAGAGCTCTGTATGAAAATCACTGGCTGTGCTGTGTGCAGTCTGTGGCTGGTTAGCATTCTTGTAATATCTGCTATTGTAGTGTTGGGCAGCTGGCTGTTAACAGTACGTAGCGTTGCGCAGTTGGAGGTGAGCCGCCAGCAGTGGTGTATGTGGGGAGAGAGATGGCAGAGTTTTGAGAGCGGATGATCTGGACGTGTGTCCATCAGAGACAGTAAATTTGTAAGACTGGATGTCATGAACTGATATATATATTATGACTTTTGAACACTATGAAGGTAAATACATTGTTTGTTCTCTATCAAAATCTTTCATTTCCTTAGTATGCCTATCAGTAGTTTGAATCATTTATTTGGATGGCAGTAGTTGCGCTCGCTGTATTGCAGTAGTTCGAGTAACGAAGATTTTTGTGAGGTAAGTGATTTGTGAAAGGTATAGGTTAATGTTAGTCAGGGCCATTCTTTTGTAGGGATTATTGAATGTCAGATTGCGTTGCGCTAAAAATATTGTGTGTCAGTTTAAGCACAGTCATGTATATCTTTTCTAAGGGGACGTTTCACACATATTCCCCAGTATTGTCATCAGTTTTAAGGTGGAGACTCCTCGTGGAACTAGTTTCTTTGAATATAGTGGCAAAACAGCACGTGCATTATGCAAACTAACAAGGTATGTGAGTTCTACCTCCAACACATACCCCACATCAGAATCATCCGCCACACCCTCGATTTTTCATCTAATCCCTTGCATCCTTCTTTGAGCACCCATCAAAAATCGCCGATCGCCAGTGATTCTTGCATGGCATGCCCGTGTAGGATACTGACATTCAATTACATGGTGTAACTCGGATCAAGGGATGCGTTGAATCTCTCACCCTTAGTTGTGTTATTTGCCTTGCCGTCCCTGTGGATACACTAAGCTCCCTCGCTCAAAGAAAAGAAGCACGTCAGTATCAGTTAATAATGTGATGCTGTGCTTCGTTCTGTTGACCATAGCGTCCCAGGACAACCCAGGTGCTGTGTAGAAAAAGGCGGGATCCAAAGAGTATGTGGTCTTGCATATACTCTGGAATTTCTCGAAAACATCCACGAGCAAGTGCATATCAGTGTCCATGTATAGCTGTGTGTACTGTCCTAAACTGGAGATGTTGAATTCAGACCAGACATCCACAACATGCTGATACTCTGAATCCAATATGGCATCGCCTGTAAGGTTACTGGAGAATGCAGTTATGTCGGGTAGCCTGGTTTCTTTGAAATGTGCCATATTATAGAGATACTCATATGGAAAAACTTTGCCTCGTCGGGAAATTCGGATCAAGTGATGCGCCTATCCTTCTGAGGCAGAGTTTCAACAAGTTTCTGGAATGGTGCCTGCATAAAACGTAGCGAGTCAAGGAAGTGGAGCATAATTCTTGCCGTCATTCGTTTGGAGAATGGAATATGTTCCTCAACACTCTCAGCAAGACACTGACTTATTCTTCTCCATACCGAAATTAGCCAAGTACTCAACAAGAAAGTGAGCGTCATTGCTGCTTAAATTATAAAAGAAAACGGATAAGTGTCACGGTAATTGATACTTCAAGTTGCATGTGTTACGGGCGGCACCAAGGAACTTTCCCTTAAGACGAGTCGGCCGATGTGGCCGAACGGTTCTAGGCGCTTCAGTCCGGAACCGCGTTGCCGCTACGGTCGCAGGTTCGAATCCTGCCTCGGGCATGGATGTGTGTAATGTCCTTAGGTTAGTTAGGTTTAAGTAGTTCCAAGTTCTAGGGGACTGATGACCTCAGATGTTAAGCCTCATAGTGCTCAGAGCCATTTGAACCATTTGAACCTTAAGACGACAACAGTCCCTATATAAAGTTCCCACTTTTCTGTCTAATGGCAGCTCACAGATTTGACAGTCCACCGCGTTAGTGTACAAATCTTCATTCATCTTCAATTTGGTCATGGAAACGTTGTTGCTGTAAAGCTTATCAACCTCCCATGAAAGTTTTTCAAGCTCAATGAGAAGCCAAACCGCAGGATTAACCTCAACATAAGATTTGTACTGGTTAAGACACAAATCATAGGATCATGCAGTTTGGTACACCGTCGCATGTTGTACATGTTTTTCTGTTAAGGTAGTATATGAGACTGCAGAGTCGCCTTCACAGTGGGGATCACAGGCGCGAGGAGGCATTTGAAGTCAGTGTGCACCAGAACTGGGCATCGCTCCTGATGGTGAGCTTCCTTAAACTTTGTGAATTTGTTTCCCTCAGTACGCATAAGAACACGTATTGGGTCCTTGGAAGCACAATATACTACATGCTTTGCTATAAACTCGCTTGCTGGAAAGCATTGGCGCACCTTAAGCAAATATGCTTTTTACACCTGTGTTTACTAATTTTGGAGAAACTGAGTCAGGTCAAGTCCCTGATTAAAACATAATGGTGTTTGTCTCCACTGGAGAATAGCAGCATGCTCACATGCATGTTACACTCTCTGACAAATTTTAAGAAATGGAAGCATCTGACGACTGTATTTTTATCCTGCTTGTTCTGCTCATCTGACTTGTCTCTCTCCAGGCAATAAACATGAACCGATATTTTGATATTCTACGACCCAAATTTATGTATTTCCCGTACCCTGACGGAGAACTTGATACCATCAGAGTTACAACACACACGAACCCCAGTACCTACGCTGTATCGAGATGTACACTGTGGATGACCCCAATAATTGTAATTTCTTTCTTAAGCCAGGATAGACCATGCAAAACAAGCCGAACCGTGAATTTACTTTCAAAACCTTTTCTTGAGAATTTACTTATTTACTAGTGATTCATCAAGAACATTAACACATTTAATGACACTATGTGAGCGTGGAAGCAGTTGCCAATGGGTAACTGATGAACAAATTAAAAAACTTTTTTTAATAAATGGAAATTTTATTCCTAAAAGCCCTTTTTTTTAAACAGATTTAAAATTATAATTAGAAAGCACCCTGTAAATATCAAGTTACAATTTATTCAGACGCAGAAATAACTTTTTTTTTAAAATAGTATGAGCTTTCGGGCTGAGAAACTTGCCGCTCCCTTTTAACACGGCCGTAGTCACGACCGCTCACAACAACCTCTGAAAGAGTACACTGGTGCAAATCTGCAACACACCAGACTACTTTAAACAAAAATTTTAACAACTCACACAAACATATGAACCATGCACCCCGTAAGAGGGATGGAAATGGTACAAAACACTCACATTAAAAATTATTTGGCAGCGAAAGTGCAACTTGTTTTTAAAATAATTCTTACGGTGGAAGGGTGGCAACTTTATATACTAAAAAGACAATTTAAATAAAATCCATGAAATGCAGTTTTACATAAAATGTACCAACATGCTCTACATTACAAATACACCACCTCGCAAGATGATAGGCAAGATAAAGTCATATTTCAGGAATTCGGCCTTTGCACCTTAAGCAATAAATTCGTTAACACCGAATCCGACAAACATGACAGAGGCAGCTATTAACGTATGGCAGATTGACGGGGGGATTACTGAACAACCCAAACCGCAGATTGCTCTAACCTGCCCCAACTCCACAAGGGAAAACGGACCACCCAATTCATAAATAACCACCTTCCAGCGGGTGGGCAAACGGAGAAGAATGGTAGGACGACCCAAAAACAAAGCGTCTGGTGACCTCACCAAGAAAACAACTAGAATTTAACCAGTAAATGAAACAACATATCTCCAATCACTTAACTTCTAATAAACTGCGATTTCTGGCGAAGATCTGGCGCAGCACCCCCAACGCTCTCCCGAACCGTCCGCTGCCAGCCGCTTCAGCGGACGCAGGAAGGCGCGCCGATCTCCCGTCTCATGGCGCAGCAGCTCGTCCCGGCCAGCCCGATGTCGTGGTTTGACTCCTGTTGCTCTCGTGTTGACCGCGAAACCACTACCCCTTTCTATACGGCGCTGCGCTCTGGACTCACGTGGGGACCTCACACGCGCCGACGCTCAAGGCGGACCAGTCATCTTGTGTCTCAGTGCGCGACCGACCAACCGACCGATCCAACCGCCAATGACTGTCGCCCAAGCAACTCGAGCATACTGGCGGCTTAACGCGCAGACTCAGATGCAGGATCACAGCCCCGACCGGGCGTCAACTAGCTGAGTTCTGTTACTGACGGAGTGGCAAGACTCTCATTTTCTGGCTTTAAAGTTTGATCCAAACGACAGACTTACTAGCACTCTGACGACAGACAAACACTCACTGCCGCACAAATGCGAACGAGAGACAGACCAGCAATTGGTGACGCGAGACTGACCCAGCCTCATTCGGACTGACCAACTGCCGAGCTGCTAGCGCCCCTTAAATGCACATGAACAGGCAACCTTTTCCTTTCCCACCAGAGGGAGACACCAAAGCTGCGATTGCCACAGCGGCGCCACTGCCAGAAACGCAGAGCGACTGCTTGACACTACGCACTGCGGCGCGCTCTTCAAAACAGCAAATTTTACCATGGCTCACAAGTCTCCTTGGTTTTATTTTTGACATTAATACATGCCTCCATATCATCATAGGATGATGCAGTTTGGTACACTGTCGCATATTATACATGTTTTTCTCTGTAGGTAGTATATGAGACTGCAGAGTCGCCTTCACAGTGGGGATCACAGGAAGTTTTATATAGCTGGACCCTCGATATACTGGACCACAGACATGCGTATAGATGTCGAGGTGTAATATTTGAGTGAGTGATTTAGCTGACCCTCTAACTTCCATCACAGAAAACCAGTCCATTGTAGCACTCAAGGTGATATCACCTCATTTTCCCTCCCAAATATAATGAAGGCTTGTCTCTTCAATTCCAGAGGCCTGTTTGGGGGGGGGGGGGGGGGAGGGAGTGTGGGTGCGCCAGTTCGAAGCATATCAAAGCACTGCATTTAATGGTTGAATATCGTGGATCATTAAAAACCTTGAGGAGCTCGGTTTCCAGAAACGGAAAGAGTGCTTTGAGAAACCCTATAGGGTCATGGTACTGTCCTGCTGGATTCTCGATCCTGGTGAACGAGATTCGCTCCTCAGGGGCGTCTGCAGTCACTGAGTATTCTGACTGAAGTATGGTGCTACTAATCTGATTTCCTTCACTAAAACGACGAGGGAGGGAACTGCGCTATCCACAGGCTTACTACTATTGCTGTAACTACAACTAGCTAACGACGATGCCGCTGCTGGAGGCTGCTATGAGAAGCAGGGAGGTTCACGTACCTTGTGGTTTGGGCAAGAATGTGGAGGAGGAGATGGTGCATTACCCCAGTGTGAGCAGCCAGGCAGCAGCTACAGCTGCAATGATGGTTGTTATCACAACTCTGATCCAGTTGCCGGAGGGAGGCAGATGCACAGACATGAGAGCAGATGTGGTGAGGTGCGGGGATGCTGGCGACTGTGGCTTTGGCTGCTTGTACAGTGGTGGCTGCCCATACAGTGATGAGGTGCCTCTTACAACGCAGAGCATGGTGCACAGGAACTCGTCTACATGGTTGTTTCTTCACTGTCCTCAGTACCCGCATCACTGCATACTGCGTGGATGATGATGCTGTAGAGAACGAATAATGAGAAATATACCAAAGCGCCAAAGAAACTGGTATAGACATGCGTATTCAATCACAGAGATATGTAAACAGGCAGAATACGGTGCTGCAGTCGGCAACACCTGTCTAAGACAACAAGTGTCTGCCGCAATTGCTAGATTAGTTACTGCTGCAACAATGGCAGGTTATCAGGATATAAGGGAGTTTGGACGTGGTGTTATAGTCGGCGCACGACCAATGGGACACAGCATCTCTGAGGTAGTGATGAAGTGAAGTTTTTCCCATACTACCATTTCACGATTGTACCGTGAATATCAGGAATCCCGTAAACCTTCAAATCTCCGACACTGCTGCGGCCGGAAAAAGATCCTGCAACAACGGGACCAATGACGACAGAAGTACAATCCTGCTGCAAACTGTTGCAGATTTCAGTGCTGGGCCATCAACAAGTGTCAGCGTGCGAAACATTCAACGAAACATCATCGATATGGGCTTTCGGAGCCGAAGACCCACTCATGTACTGTTGATGACTGCATGACACAAAGCTTTACGCTTCGCCTGGGCCAGTCAACACCGACACTGGACTGTTGCCTGGTCGGACGAGTCTCGTTTCAAATAGTACCAAGCAGATGGATGTGTACAGGTGTAGAGACCACCTCATGAATCCATTGAACCTGCATGTCGGCAGGTGACTGTTCAAGCTGGTGGCGGCTCTGTACTGCTGTGGGGCGTGTGCAGTTGGAGTGATATGGGACTCCTGATACGTCTAGATGCAACTCAGACCGGTGACACATGTGTACGTATACTGTCTGATCACTTGCATCCATTCATGTACATTGTGCATTTAGACGGACTTCGGCAATTCCAGCAGGACCATGCGACACCCCACACGTCCAGAATTTCTACAGAGTGGCTCCAGGAACACTCCTCTGACTATAAACGCTTCTGTTGGCCACCAAACCACCCCGACATGAATATTACCGAGCATACCTGGGACCCAGAATGAGATTTTCACTCTGCAGCGGAGTGTGCGCTGATATGAAACTTCCTGGCAGATTAAACTCGGGACCTTTGGCTTTCACGAGCAACTGCTCTACCAACTGAGCTACCCAAGCATGACTCACGACCAGTCTTCACAGCTCTGCTTCCAACAGTACCTCGTCTCCTACCTTCTAAATTTCACAGAAGCTCCCGTCGGTGCGGCATACAATTTTAATCTGCCAGGAAGTTTCATATCAGCGCACACTCCTCTGCAGAGTGAAAATCTCATTCTGGAAACATATACCAGGCTGCGGCAAAGCCATGTCTCCGCGTCTCCTTTCTTACAGGAGTGCTAGTTCTGTACGTTTCGCAGGAGAACTTCTGTGAAGTTTGATTGGTAGGAGACGAGGTACTGGCGGAAGTAGGGCTGTGAGGACGTATCCTGAGTCGTACTTGGGTATCTCAGTCGGTAGAGCACTTGGCTGCGAAAGACAAAGGTCCCAAGTTCGAGTCTCGGTCCGGCACACAGTTTTAATCTGCCAGTAAGTTTCATATCTGGGATGCCTTGCAACATGCTGTTCAGAAGACATCTCCACCACGCAGTAATCTTACGGATTTATGGACAGTCCTGCAGGATTCATGGTGTCAGTTCCCTCCAGGACTACTTCAGACATTTGTCGAATCCACGCCACGTCGTGTTGCAGCACTTCCGCGTGCTCGCGGGGGCCCACCCGATATTAGGCAGGTGTACCAGTTTCTTTGGCTCTTCAGTGTAAGTGCAATGTTCTAGGTACCACCTGCTGCTGCAAGGAAGGAAAGAGCACTGATTATTTGTAAGTAGAGTAAGTGTGTCCGTATATCACCCATACTGGTCTGGCTCTGTGCTACACTCCTGGAAATTGAAATAAGAACACCGTGAATTCATTGTCCCAGGAAGGGGAAACTTTATTGACACATTCCTGGGGTCAGATACATCACATGATCACACTGACACAACCACAGGCACATAGACACAGGCAACAGAGCATGCACAATGTCGGCACTAGTACAGTGTATATCCACCTTTCGCAGCAATGCAGGCTGCTATTCTCCCATGGAGACGATCGTAGAGATGCTGGATGTAGTCCTGTGGAACGGCTTGCCATGCCATTTCCACCTGGCGCCTCAGTTGGACCAGCGTTCGTGCTGGACGTGCAGACCGCGTGAGACGACGCTTCATCCAGTCCCAAACATACTCAATGGGGGACAGATCCGGAGATCTTGCTGGCCAGGGTAGTTGACTTACACCTTCTAGAGCACGTTGGGTGGCACGGGATACATGCGGACGTGCATTGTCCTGTTGGAACAGCAAGTTCCCTTGCCGGTCTAGGAATGGTAGAACGATGGGTTCGATGACGGTTTGGATGTACCGTGCACTATTCAGTGTCCCCTCGACGATCACCAGTGGTGTACGGCCAGTGTAGGAGATCGCTCCCCACACCATGATGCCGGGTGTTGGCCCTGTGTGCCTCGGTCGTATGCAGTCCTGATTGTGGCGCTCACCTGCACGGCGCCAAACACGCATACGACCATCATTGGCACCAAGGCAGAAGCGACTCTCATCGCTGAAGATGACACGTCTCCATTCGTCCCTCCATTCACGCCTGTCGCGACACCACTGGAGGCGGGCTGCACGATGTTGGGGCGTGAGCGGAAGACGGCCTAACGGTGTGCGGGACCGTAGCCCAGCTTCATGGAGACGGTTGCGAATGGTCCTCGCCGATACCCCAGGAGCAACAGTGTCCCTAATTTGCTGGGAAGTGGTGGTGCGGTCCCCTACGGCACTGCGTAGGATCCTACGGTCTTGGCGTGCATCCGTGCGTCGCTGCGGTCCGGTCCCAGGTCGACGGGCACGTGCACCTTCCGCCGACCACTGGCGACAACATCGATGTACTGTGGAGACCTCACGCCCCACGTGTTGAGCAATTCGGCGGTACGTCCACCCAGCCTCCCGCATGCCCACTATACGCCCTCGCTCAAAGTCCGTCAACTGAACATACGGTTCACGTCCACGCTGTCGCGGCATGCTACCAGTGTTAAAGACTGCGATGGAGCTCCGTATGCCACGGCAAACTGGCTGACACTGACGGCGGCGGTGCAAAAATGCTGCGCAGCTAGCGCCATTCGACGGCCAACACCGCGGTTCCTGGTGTGTCCGCTGTGCCGTGCGTGTGATCATTGCTTGTACAGCCCTCTCGCAGTGTCCGGAGCAAGTATGGTGGGTCTGACACACCGTTGTCAATGTGTTCTTTTTTCCATTTCCAGGAGTGTATATCCCTCAGGTCATCTGGCATCTCCTCACAGTGACCCTGCTCCCTCTCTATCTCCTCGACCCACTCAGCCATCACTTCACCTGAACCACTGTGGATCCATCGATTATGGGCACTGAAGGCATCTACAACAGCTACATACTAATTTGAGAAAAAGAAGTATACACCCACAAAACTAGGGAAAAATTTAATGATTTAATGAATGAATATGCGCTCACATGACAGCTGTCATGCAAATGGCATCACAACCTTCATCCACTCCTTGAAATCAACTACAACAATAACAAAGAATATGCCTCAGACGTCATATTACGTATAAGATGATTTTTTTAAATGCAAACAATAATATGTCTAACAGCAACATATTATCTATACACAGAACTACAAATAAGGAAATATATTTACTTGCGATGTTGATGCTGCTGCCGTTCCCTTTCAGCTTCTAGCTGATCCACCAGTTGCTGGATGTATGCTGAAACAACAAGAAAAAAAAACCACCGAAATCTGAACAATGATATGAAATATGAGCAAAAGCTACAAAACCTATGAAATTTGAACATATAGTTACTCGTTACTATGAAATTTTTTTACTAAAATATACTTCGAAATCAGAACACACAATGATCTGATACTATGAAACTTTTTTTTACGAAAATACACAGTATAAAATCCGATCTGATTCTATTAAACCTACATCTTAACAGATGCTACAGTACCTAAATCTGAACACAATAAACTCATGCTACGAAACATATTTAACGAAAGTATACACTGCGGAATCCGATCTCACAGTGTGAAATTAAATATGTGCTTACCTGGTAATTCACCTTGCCTCAGGCGTGTGACACTGCCACTGGTGCTGCCGCTAGTGTTGTCTAAAAATGCTTCATGTTGCAAGCAAACTAACACAGAAAGAGTAAACTGACGATCAAACTAATGCAATCGCGGATGATAGCAAAATGAGGACGAGAAGAGAGAAGGTAGGCTTTATACACCTTCACTGATTCAGCATCAGCAATTGGAACACAGTATTCTGTGGAGGAATTAAAACCTCTGTCTGCATGTTTATACACATTGGTTCACACACAAATGGAAAGAAGCCACTTGTGAAAGAGCAGAGCTGGCTTTCCAGGTATCATATATCGAAGGGTTGCCGCCACCTGATACATTGTTCAACAGGAAGTAGCCACTTGGGTGGTGTTGATGCACATGCAGACCTCCAGTCCTGTCCTGGTTGGTTGCAGTGGTGTGTAATGTGGTTGCAGCGAAGTGGCCGGCACATGGGCATGTGATGATGCGATGTCCTGGCCCATGTAGTCCTTGGCATGTGCCCTGCATACAGTGTGGAGACATGATCACAAGGTTTTTTTCATCAGATGTAGGTTGTGGTGGTGTAGGAGGGTGCTTGTGTAATCAAGCGTTGGTGCATACAAGACCTCAGATATGTGGCAAGTGTTTTTCCCGCAAATTGCAATATCTCACACAGTCAATCAATTTGATGAGATGTTTCCCACTAAATATGCAAATGAGCTGCAGGGATCAGTCAATAGTGCCTCAATATATCTGGGGACACGATGGGTTATGGGATTGATACACTAAGGATTTTAACCTAACTGCACTAGTACCCATCAATACAGTGTCATAAGAGTGGCAATACCACAACTGAGCTATTTCCCACCACGGGTGAGCCTTGTCTCCTGCAAACAGATTAAATAAAGTATATGCAGCAGTATGTTATTGACATTGATTCGAATTTTGTGTCTTGAGATCCTTCTGCACCAGCACAGACTAAATGTTTTACCCAAAAATTTCCAGATGGGAGAGGGGAGGAGGGAAGTGGCTAGGGGGAGCAGAGGGCTGGGGTATTTCCCAGGAGGGGGAAAAGTGGCTCAGAACTGAACAAGTGCCCATTTTTCAGAGGGATGGAGGTGAAGTGGAGGGTGATGGGGTCGGAGGTTTTCTCAGAAGGACAGATTATCCCCAGGGGTTCATAAACCACTTAACAGAACGATAGGGTGGAGGCACTGTAGTGGTGTGGACCGTGTGCAGTTGGAGTGATGTGAGACCCCTGATATGTCTAGATGCGACTCAGGTGGCACATACGTAAGCATCCTGTCTGATTACCTAAATCCATTCATATCCATTGTGCATTCCGACGAGCTTTGGCAACTCCAGCAGGACAATGCGACACCCCGCACGTCCTGAACTGCTACAGAGTAGCTCCAGGAACACTCCTCTGGATTTAAACACTTCCGCTGGCCACTAAACTCCTCATACATGTAAATTATTGAGCAAATCTGAGATGCCTTGCAACGTTCTGTTCAGAGGAGATTTCCACCCCCTCGTATTCTCACGGATTTATGCGCAGCCCTTCAGGATTCACTGAGTCACTTCCCTCCAATACTGCTTTAGACATTAGTCGAGTCCATGCCACATCGTGTTGCGGCACTTCTGCGTGCTCGCTGGAGCCCTACACGATATTAGGTAGCTGTACCAGTTTCTTTGGCTCTTAAGTGTATATTGGAGGCCAAAAGTCACTTGAAGAATTTATTAAAACTTAATGAGATGGATTAAGGTAAGTTAAGATATATAAGCAGACGATATCTAAGGACTTTGTCCACCGTGACCGTAGTGGTCGCTCATCTCATTGTCTTTCATGTATTCTCCATCATTTTATCGATGCATTTTTCATCGTCCCAGCCAACAATCGAATTTTTCACTTCTTTTACGTAGGAGGAGAGGGCTACGGCATTATGCTGGACGTTTTATCGCCAGAAGTCTGGCCGCATCACATGGAGATGAGATGGGCAGAAGAATAAGGCAACTAGGCTCTCTGTGTGGGAACACACCATGGGCAACTCCTCTCATGAATTACAAAGGAAATTTAGCATCTTGTTTAGCGATGATTCCTTAGCAGTCAGTCTCAGATTTTTCAAGAAAGGAGAGTTGTACTTTAATGTCTCAAAATTAAGAGGCCGGTAGATATGAGGCACAAGCTCGAATAGAACTAGTGTGGGACAAGAAGTAGGCAATGGAATTTTAAAAGGAACCATTGTGGCATGGAAAATCTGAATCGCGATTGTCGGACGAGTACTTCAGCCGCAATATTGCTGAATATAATTCCACCGGGGATAGTCAAGAATCTGTGCGTTCATTGATATCTTCGTTAAATCTAGAAACCTGTATAGTTAATCATCTCGGGAAAGTACTAGAATACAGAAATAAATTTTAGAAAAATCCTAGGCGACGTGCTCTAGATACTGAGGTCTCTATAAACGGACCAGAATTTTGAAAAGTACTCGAGGCCTTGGTCATCATACAAACTCATACCTTGCCGAAAATAGTTTATGGGGTACCCTTGGAAAATTAAATCATTATGACCAGATGAAAACTGTAGCCTGATTCTCCCAAATTTGCACGCTGTGTCACCTCAAACATATCTGTCTGTGCACATACGAAATCAGTGTAAAGACCATAACGTATAGAAAATTTTGATGACTTATTCGTTACCCTTCCGACTTTTGGGTCCTATTATGGAGAACATTTCACTGTTCCCTGTTACAGCTAATAGATAGCGTATTTTGAATTATTTCGCACGTGTTAACTAGGTAGCTACAAAAATTAAGTTCCAGAATCAGTAACAGTATTATGAAATGGGCTGAACTCTTAGAGATACTTTCTAGTTGGCAGGAGCGAAAATAATGTTCACCTCCTAAAAATTAACTTACCTTTTTCTTTGTTTCCTTGAATCGCATACATCCAATGACAGAATAGTTCCCTTCTTTCATCATCGCATGTACTCTGTTTCTAATGACCTCGTCTGCAATTTACCTTCTTACGATGACTTGTCTGCTTATCGTTACACGACGTGACAACGATGAGTCAGTGTTAGAAAAAGCTTAGCACGATAACATCTGAACAACGGAAGAACAGTCTAGGAAGAGGGCTGAGACTGGTATTATAGATTCAGTCCATTTACTGCACTGAAGTGCCATAAACAGGTGTTTGCAGTCCGGATGCTGCCTAGCTACTGTGTTCTTAAGGCAGCCGGTCTGTAAGCCGTTGACACACAGCCCACCTCCAGGATGCATGTTTGCCGTGAAAACAACTGCGGGCGGAGTGCGTTATCTCTTGTTTGACTTCGGTTCCAACATAACGTGGCCCGCTTTACTCTGCAGTCGCTTGTTGGAGAGGTCACCAAAAAAACTTACTGTTTTACGAGACCTTGCGTTTAAATTATCTTCCCTTTCTTGTACGCTGGCTTTTAATACAGAAAGTTGTTTCGATTCCACTGCCGATCGTCAATCGAGAACGCGTCTTCAGCTGCCGTTAACATCAGTATTTATACGACGCAGTAACTATCCCTTTAAAAGCGGCAATAGCCATGAAATTCACCGAATATCCTGGACAGAAACTGAAGTTAAATAAAGGACTGTCTATCTGAAAACGACAGAAACCCACACTTAACCCGTGCAGGTTTATCTACTGAATGCACAATTCATCAAATCCCACGGTCCGACTTGATGAACTTGATTGGTTCTGAGCACTATGGGACTTAACATCTGAGGCCATCAGTCCCCTATAACTTAGAACTACTTAAACCTAACTAACCTAAGGACGTCACACGCATCCATGCCCGAGGCACGATTCGAACCTGCGACCGTAGCGGTCGCGCGGTTCCAGACTGAAGCGCCTAGAACCACTCGGCCACATCGGCCGGCCTGATGAACTTCGGTTCATAGTACTTCATTTAGTTAATGGTATGCCTCGGCAGATCCGCTGTTCATTTGTATTACTGTTTTAATTTATTTGTCTTATTACTTCATCTAATGTTTAAAGTTTATGGTAAGACCCGACAAAAATAATACATGACACCTACTCATTGCCGTATTCGAGAGGGAGAGACAGAAGACTTCATCACGATGTGTTTCAAACTACCATCAGACTTAAGTACTTTTTACAGTGCGAATGGTAATAACAGATGTGTGTAGCGTACCTGATTGTATTCATTAAAAATCCACTTTATATTATTGTAAACATTCAGGTGCTTCACAATGATCGATTACAAAGTTAAAACATTTTCTGTGGAATATATATACAGAAATCATTGCCACCAGGACGATTGCTGTTGTTGTTTCGGTCTTCAGTCCGAAGACTGGTTTGAAGCAGCTCTCCATGCTACTCTATCCTTTGCAAGGCTCTTCACATCCAAATAACTACTGCAACCTACATTCTTCTGCACCTGCTTAGAGGTTCATCTTTTGGTCTCCCTCTACAATTTGTACCCCCACACTTCGCTCCAATACTAATTTCGTGATCCCTTCTCAGGCTGTGTCCCATTAACCATTAACGCTTAATCATTAAGTTTTAGTCAAGTTATGCCACAAACTTTTCTCCCCAGTTCTATTCAGTACCTCCTCATTGGTTACATGATCTACACATTTAATCTTCAACAATATTTTGTAGCACCAAATTTATAATGCGTCTGTTCTCTTCTATTCTGAACAGTTTATCGTCTACGTTTCACTTCCATACAAGGCTACTTGACAAATATCTTCAGAAAAGACCTCCTAACACTTAAATCTATATTCAATGATAACAAATTTCTCTTGTTCAGTAACTCTTTTATTGCCACTGTCTGTCTACATTTAATATCCTCTCTGCTTCGGCCATCATCAGTTATTTTACTGCCAAATAGCAAAACTCATCTACTACTTTTAGGGTCTCAGTTCCTAATCTAATTTTCTCACCAGTATAAGATTTAATTCGACTACATTAAATTAGCCTTGTTTTAATTTTATACAAAATATTTATAGTAAAAAGCTGAGTCCTGTTTTTCTTTTCGTGAAAGTCTTTCGGAAATCTAGAACGATTCATGTCATCTGTACAACACCTTTAATAATATTTGAAGATGTGAGTCTAAGTAAAAACTGTATATTTTCTCGCGTTTGCTGATCACCATAACATCACCTTATAGTGTGCGTATTAATAATTTTCCTGATCATTTATAAAAAATTTTCTGTCGCATTATGTGACAACTAACTTTGTGTACGAGAAAAATGTAGAGTGGTTCAGATGTCACGTCAAACAGCGCGTTCTTCGCAGCAGTTTATTTAGTTAGACACTAGACGTGTATTCGGAACGACGAAGTTCCTAATCCCCATCCGGCCATGTAAGTTTGGTTTCTTTAAGAGGGATACAGCAGATTTCCTTTGTCGTCCTTATCCATTCTAAACATTTGCTACGTCCCTAATGATCTCATTGTCGGTTCAAAAATGGCTCTGAGCACTATGCGACTTAACTGCTGTGGTCATCAGTCGCCTAGAACTTAGAACTAATTAAACCTAACTAACCTAAGGACATCCCACACATCCATGCCCGAGGCAGGATTCGAACCTGCGACCGTAGCGGTCGCTCGGCTCCAGACTGTAGCGCCTAGAACCGCACGGCCACTCCGGCCGGCTCTCATTGTTCATAAAAAAATATGGTGATCAGGAAATGTATCTATCTTTCTTTCTTTGTATTGGAGCCGACCACCCCTCTGCGCATTCCAGAATGATAAAACTGCGCGATAGTTTTCGTTCTTGTGATACCTTTTTGTTTGAATCGGTTCATCATAAAAACTACATTTTTCTGAGTAACTTCAAAAGAGTACAGACGGACTCGTACAGTCTCACAAATAACGTCTGATATGGTTCCATATCAAAAACTGACAAGGAAACCAAAGAAAGACGAGTATTCATCCATAAAAAATTTTTGCATGGCAAAACGGTAAAATGGACAGATGCACTTTCGAAGACTGTTTTGTACAAAACTTAAATAGTACCATTTTCTTAAAAATGTCTTAGGAATAAAAGCTCTTTCAACTTAAGCTTATCGCTATATAATTTCTTTCCTTTAAACACTTCTTCGAAATCTTTCTGTCAGTTAGGCTATTTAAGATAATAATTCACTTTTTTATAATAAAAAAGTATAATTAAATGTAATAGTACTATTTATTTTAATATTGTAAGACATTAGTGAGGTGATGGGGCTCCTGGTGCACTTTTGATATCAAATTAATTATGCAGGTTAGTTAGATTGATCAATTAAATGCCTGCCGGAGTGGCCGAGCGGTTCTAGGCGCTTCAGTCTGGAATTTTGCGACTGCTATGGTCGCAGGTTCGAATCCTGCATCAGGCATGGATGTGTGTGATGTCCTTAGGTTAATTAGGTTTAAGTAGTTCTAAGTTATAGGGGACTGATGACCTCAGATGTAAAGTCCCATAGTGCTCAGAGCCATTTGAACCATTTTTTATAAATTAAATACCCCGCCCCAATGACGTCATGGGTTTTATCCAGGCAGCATGCGGATCCCCCTCAGGGAACTCACTGCCCACTACCCCCCCCCCCTCCCCACCTTCTCCCCTTCTGTGACATAATACAAGATGGCGGCCTTGAAAAAAATGGCGGGAAATTCCCTCAGTCTGGACTGGGAGGACCACACGTTCTCCTCCACTCCTCCCACCTCTTTCAGTGGCAGGAAATTGAAATTTTGATGGGAAATTAAAAAAGGCTGGAAATTCAAATTTATTGGTGGGAATAACAAATTTTGTGTGTTCACCTTCAGGTCTGGGGACCAACTGACCTAGTTCACAACACCACCACTAACACCAGAGGGCACTGTTTACCATCCCCACCCCCACCACTACCCCTCAGCAACTTCCCCACATCCCCTCCCACCCCCCACTTGTGAGGGAGCTTCAGTCTGTGCTGAGCCGTCAGACAGGACTGATGTAAGTCTTTATTTTGTATGCCGTGCAGTTTATTGTTTATTTGAACAATTTGATTTGCCATTGATAGAGCACTAGACAGTAGCTCTGTCCAATTTCGTCAATAACTACAGGATTTTGTGTGGATATTTTCGCTGTTAGTCTATCGCAAGAGAGTTGCTCCAGCCAGTCTAGCCAGTAGCCCTATATGGGAAGGATAGGTGGTGGTAATAATAACAGGACAGTAAGCTATCACTTAATTATAGGGGAGTAACCTCCTGCCGATCTACAAGTGAATAACTGCTGCTGGGAGGAACATAAAGATGAGTAATAATGATATTGGAACAGTGACCCACTGTCCCAATGCACCTTTTTTTATGACATGCAGTAAATCGAAATACCATCGTTGATGGCGATCAAGACTTCATGGTGGAAGGTAAGTAGGTGCTTGGGTTCACTTTATTATGAGTAACCTTTCACAGTCAAGTCCGTAGGGCCTGTTTATTGGTCTGTAAGATACCGCCAGTTGGTAGAATGGGTTATGATGTCATAGTACCAAGGGATGTGGGACCTTATACTAATGCAAAGAGAGGGGTATTGCCCTGCCCAGAGTTCTTATATGGTACACTGAGTTATGCAAAGTGCCTACTTTGTTGTACACGATTGTCATCAATTGGTGGACTGCTTCAAGTACTGTATCCATATGGAGGGCAGCATGCAAGTCACTGATGCAAGTATAGTGGCTGGCATGAAGTATCCATTTAAGTCCCATATTTTGTAAAACTTGTAGACAGCCAATTTGTGTTGGACTGGCAAGACCCAAGACCGAGCTGCCATACAGTATCTTTGAGAGAACCATGACCATATATAACTGAAGCTCGTCTGTGGTACAGAGGTCAGTACTTTTGAAAGAGGGGAGGAGTTTCTTGGCCATACCAAAAGCTTTGTTCCTAAGAGGAAGAAGTGTTTGTCCAAAGTGACCTCCAGGTAAGTCATCGTTGCCCTCCAGGGCATATCCCACCAATGTTGTCTCGAATTTGTAGGCATTAAGGGGCGTTTCTCGCTGAAACAGATGGCTGTCATCTTGGCACTTTATTGGATGCACACCAAGCGGCTGTCGCATAGAGTTGTAACTGAAGGCGTGGAATGTTGACGTGAAGCCGGCGTGGGTGGCCATGCGGTTCTAGGCGCTGCAGTCTGGAACCGCGCGACCGCTACGGTCGCAGGTTCGAATCCTGCCTCGGGCATGGATGTCTGTGATGTCCTTAGGTTAGTTAGGTTTAAGTAGTTCTAAGTTCTAGGGGACTGATGACCTCAGAAGTAAAGTCCCATAGTGCTCAGAGCCATTTGAACCATTTTAGTTGATGTGAATATGTCTTCTGCTGGTGAAAAAAGCTGTATCATTGGCAAACTTTCCAGTTTGTACCCCTGTGAAAATTAGCATGTCATTTACATAGAGATTAAATTGTATTTGGGATAAAAAGAATTTTTGAGGCAGCCCCACCTGCGCCAGTCGGATATCAGACGATTGGTCCTTTACTATAACAATCATCTTTCTGTCTGTCAAAAAAGTAGCTATAAGTTTCACATAACAATGGGTATCGATGTCAGTTCATCCAGTTTCCCTAGTAGTTGTTCCCTCCATACCTTATCATGTGTTGTTGTTGTTGTTGTCGTGGTCTTCAGTCCTGAGACTGGTTTGGTGCAAATCTCCATGCTACTCTAACCTGTGCAAGTTTCTTCATCTCCTAGTACTTACTGCAACCTACATCCTTCTGAACCTGCTTAGTGTATTCATCTCTTGGTCTCACTCCACGCCCTCATCTCGTGGTCGTGCGGTAGCGTTCTCGCTTCCCACGCCCGGGTTCCCGGGTTCGATTCCCGGCGGGGTCAGGGATTTTCTCTGCCTCGTGATGGCTGGGTGTTGTGTGATGTCCTTAGGTTAGTTAGGTTTAAGTAGTTCTAAGTTCTAGGGGACTTATGACCACAGCAGTTGAGTCCCATAGTGCTCAGAGCCATTTGAACCATTCTCACTCTACGATCTTTACCCTCCACGCTGCCCTACAATGCTAAATTTGTGATCCCTTGATGCGTCAGAACATATCCTACCAACCCGTCCCTTCTTCTTGTCAGCCTGTGCCACAAACTCCTCTTCTCCCCAATTCTATTCAACACCTCCTCATTAGTTATGTGATCTACCCATCTAATCTTCAGCATTCTTCTGCAGAACCACATTTCGAAAGCTTCTATTCTCTTCTTGTCTAAACTATTTATCGTCCACGTTTCACTTCCATACATGGCTACACTACATAAAAATACTTCCAGAAACGACTTCCTGACACTTAAATCTATACTCGATGTTAACAAATTTCTCTTCTTCAGAAACGATTTCCTTGCCATTGCCAGTCTACATTTTATATCCTCTCTACTTCGACCATCATCAGTTATTTTGCTCCCCAAATAGCAACACTCCTTTACTACTTTAAGTGTCCCATTTCCTAATCTAATTCCCTCAGAATCACCCGACTTAATTTGACTACATTCCATTATCCTCGTTTTGCTTTTGTTGATGTTCATCTTATATTCTACTTTCAACACTCTGTCCATTCCGTTCAACTTCTCTTCCAAATCCCTTGCTGTCTTTGACAGAATTACAATGTCATCGACTAACCTTAAAGTTTTTATTTCTTCTCCATGGATTTTGATACCTACTCCGAACTTTTCTTTTGTTTCCTTTATTGCTTGCTCAATATGCAGATTGAATAACATCGGGGACAGGCTACAACCTTGTCTCACTCCCTTCCCAACCACTGCTCCCCTTTCATGTCCCTTGACTCTTATAACTGCCATCTGGTTTCTGTACAAATTGTAAATAGCCCTTCGCTCCCTGTATTTTACCCCTGACACCTTTAGAATTTGAAAGAGAGTATTCTAGTCAACATTGTCAAAAGCTTTCTCTAAGTCTACAAATGCTAGAAACGTAGGTTTGCCTTTCCTTAATCTTTCTTCTAAGATAAGTCGTAAGGTCACTATTGCCTCACGTGTT
Organism: Schistocerca americana; assembly: GCF_021461395.2. Classification (NCBI taxonomy): domain Eukaryota; kingdom Metazoa; phylum Arthropoda; class Insecta; order Orthoptera; family Acrididae; genus Schistocerca; species Schistocerca americana. The sequence continues at coordinate 721,063,622 of NC_060130.1, forward strand.
CCAATATTTCTACTCAATCCAAACTGATCTTCCCCGACGTCGGCTTCTACCAGTTTTTCCATGCGTCTGTAAAGAATTCGCGTTAGTATTTTGCAGCTGTGACTTATTAAACTGATAGTTCGGTAATTTTCACATCTGTCAACACCTGCTTTCGTTGGAGTTGGAATTATTATATTCTTGTTGAAGTCTGAGGGTATTTCGGCTGTCTGATACATCTTGCTCACCAGATGGTTGAGTTTTGTCAGGACTGGCTCTCCCAAGGCCGTCAGAAGTTCTAATGGAATGTTGTCTACTCCCGGAGCCTTGTTTCGACTCAGGTCTTTCAGTGCTCTGTCAAACTCTTCACGCTGTATCGTATCTCCCATTTCATCTTCATCTACATCCTCTTCCATTTCCATAATAGTGTCCTCAAGTACATCGCCCTTGTATAGACACTCTATATACTCCTTCCACCTTTCTGCTTTCCCTTTGTTTGCTTAGAACTGGGTTTCCATCTGATATTCATACAAGTGGTTCTCTTTTCTCTAAAGGTTTCTTTAATATTCCTGTCGGCAGTATCTATCTTATCCCTAGTAAGATAAGCCTCTCCATCCTTACATTTGTCCTCTAGCCATCCCTGCTTAGCCATTTTGCGCTTCCTGTCGATATCATTTTTGAGACGTTTGTATTCCTTTTTGCCTGCTTCATTTACTGCATTTTTATATTTTCTCCTTTCATCAATTAAATTCAATATTTCTTCTGTTACCCAAGGATTTCTACTATCCCCCGTCTTTTTACCTAATTGATCCTCTGCTGCCTTCACTACTTCATCCCTCTGAGCTACCCATTCTTCTTCTACCGTATTTCTTTCCCCCATTCCTGTCGATTGTTCCCTTATGCTCTCCCTGAAACTCTGTACAACCTCTGGTTTAGTCAGTTTATCCAGGTCCCATCTCCTCAAATTCCCACCTTTTTGCAGTTTGTTCAGTTTTAATCTACAGTTCATAACCAATAGATTGTGGTCAGAGTCCACATCTGCCCCTGGAAATGTCTTACAGTTTATAACCAGGTTCCTAAATCTCTGTCTGACCACTATATAATCTATCTGATACCTTCTAGTATCTCCAGGATTCTTCCATGTATACAACCTTCTTTTATGATTCTTGAACCAAGTGTAAACTATGATTAAGTTATGCTCTGTGCAAAATTCTACCAGATGGCTTCCTCTTTCATTTCTTATCTCCAACCCATATTCACCTACTATGTTTCCTTCTCTCCCTTTTCCTACTCTCGAATTCCAATCACCCATGACTATTAAATTTTCGTCTCCCTTCACTATCTGAATAATTTCTTTTATCTCGTCATACATTTCATCAATTTCTTCATCAGCTGCAGAGCTAGTTGGCATATAAACTTGTACTACTGTAGTAGGCGTGGGCTTTGTGTCTATCTTGGCCACAATAATGCGTTCACTATGCTGTTTGTAGTAGCTTACCCGCACTCCTATTTTTTTAATCATAATTGAACATACTCCTGCATTACCCCTATTTGATTTTGTATTTATAACCCTGTATTCACCTGACAAAATGTTTTGTTCCTCCTGCTACCGAATTTCACTAATTCCCACTATATCTAACTTTAACCTATCCATTTCGCTTTTTAAATTTTCTAACCTACCTGCCCGATTTAGGGATCTGACATTGCATGCTCCGATCCGTAGAACGCCAGTTTTCTTTCTCCTGATAACGACGTCCTCTTGAGTAGTCCCCGCCCGGAGATCCGAATGGGGGACTATTTTACCTCCGGAATATTTTGCCCAAGACGACGCCATCATCATTTAACCATACAGTAAAGCTGCATGCCCTCGGGAAAAATTACCGCTGTAGTTTCCTCTTGCTTTCAGCTGTTCGCAGTACCAGCACAGGAAGGCCGTTTTGGTTAGTGTTACAAGGCCAGATCAGTCAATCATCCAGACTGTTGCCCCTGCAACTATTGGAAAGGCTGCTGCCCCTCTTCAGGAACCACACGTTTGTCTGGCCTCTCAACAGATATCCCTCCGTTGTGGTTACACCTACGGTACGGCCATCTGTATCGCTGAGGCACGCAAGCCTTCCCACCAATGGCAATGTCCATAGTTCGTGGGGGAGGGGGGGGGGGGACAAAGGTGCTCTCAATATCTAAGAAGACCGCTGCAGTAGTGCTAGACATATTCAAATTTACGGTAACATGTTGCGCCAGACGAAAGAGCTGCAGCTCTGCGGATAGTTTACGTTGGAAGCCATACTTTTCTACCCTAATTCTACCATCTGCCACCAGTGGTTCCAAAATGTGGGCCTGGATGACTCTTTCGAAGATTTTTCCCAAACCAGTAAGAACACTAATGGGTTGGTAATTTATGGCCAGGATAACGTCCTTCTGTGGTTTGGGAACAGGAATAGGAGCTACCTTGGCAATCTTCCACGCAGTGGCGAAATACTTTGTCAAGAGACAGACATTGTACGTTCTTGTCAAGAGCATCAATGATTTATGTGATAAGTTGCTGATCTTGTCAACACCAGGTGCCTTATTCCCATTTAGCTTCCTGAGTATGGTTCTAATTTCGCTAGGTGTAGTTAGATGGGGATGGAACTGATTGGGAGCAGTGATCATCCGACCAATTAGATGTATGGTGACATACTCTTGTTCCCTCTGGGCTCTGTTCAGAGGCTCCCTTAGAAGCGTCATTTGTCACTCAAACGCCGTCGCGAATATTTACGCTTTTTTGTGTGGGTCTTCCATTAATCTCTGAATCTGAAGCGGTCGTTTGGGCTTGGGATCAGCTGCCAAGTTTTTCACTAGCCACCATTCGTCTCTGGTTTGCAGGAGGGAGGAGCACATCTTATCCTCCCACGTTTCCACTCGCTAGTCAAGTAATTGTCGTCGAAACTGCCTTTCCAGGCGATGCACCCATCGGCGGTAAGCTGGGTCACGAGTCCACTGCCATAGCTTCTGGTACCGGCTCTTCTGTAGCCGTATTTCTTCAAGTAAGGGAGGCAACGGATCGTGGGACTGGAAGCCATCAACAGCCGTTATAGACGACAGTTTGTCAGCCTTCCATAGTTTCCACATTAAGCAATCGAAACATAATCGATTTGGGCTGCTGTCTGAACCTCCAGGGTAGGCATGATGTTGTTATCTAAGTACCTATTGAACTTGGGCCAGTTATTTTCCCGGTGAACTCACTGGTTTGGTAGATGACTCGTCCTTGGTAGCGCTGTCAGAACAGGATCATGGTTCGAAGATAAGTCATTGATAGTAACAAGACGGGGTTCAATCCCAGGTCCTTGGGTGATAAGAATGTCAAAGACATCTGGAGGTTGATGACTAGGGGAGGAAGTGTGTGTCAGCTCAAGAGGTCTGCAGATCTTCAGGTCAAAGTCCTGTTCCAGGCAGTGCAACACCAGCCCCTAGGGTTGGTGGTACGTGAATTTCAGGTAGGATGCTTTGCATTCCAGTCGTCGCCTATAAATGTCGTGCAGTTTGGTACTAAGATATGATGTAAATCTTGTGCTATGAGCTGCGCTGCAGGGCGAAGATGTGCCACCATAAAAGTGACCTCACCCAAATCTGTCTTGATGGAAACCCCAGTCGCCTCCATCCCCTGTAGGTTGAGTAGGTCGACATGCCAGTGAGTAATAGTATGGCAAAGGTAAACTGCTGTGCCACCACCTTGCGCACGTCTGTCAGTGCGATAATCCACCATATTTCCAAGTTGTAAAGTTTCATTCAGTCACAGGCTAGTCTCTGACAAGATGACTACGACGATCTTATGGTGGCCAATAAAATCTTGTAGTTCATGTCTGTTATTGTGAACTCCAGTAGCACTCCATAGACAGATGCAAATACCCTTCATATGTGTGGCCATGACGTTAATCTGACCCCTCAAGCTGAGCCAGTGTTTCCACCAGTTTAACTATCTTAGACAGCTTGTCTTTACCTATGTTGTGTACATAGTTCCGCGTAGTCAGCGCATACACAACTTTCCCTATAGAGCGCGCCCTGCTAAGCACAACAGCGCAGGCGCAGCGCTCGTCCATCTCCGCACTACCAGATGGCGCTGTCTTAGAGACTGACCAAGCTCTGCTTCCGCCGATCCGCATATTAATATGTAACGCAGTCAATGAGATTGCTGCTAACATAGAACCTTTTCTCCTCGCGGATCACACTCGCGCAGTGATACCTGAATGCGTGAGGTATTATAACGAGTGTACAGACCTCCGATTAGTCAGTCTGCATTTGTCTGCATTAGTCTGCATTAGTCTGTAGTCAAGTTTCAGTCTGCGCCAAATAAGATTACCATATTCCTGTACATAGCCATGAAGATAAATCAATAGAGACTTTGTCAAGTATCAGAGATATGTGAGAATAAGATTAACATACCAAGACCAAAGGAACTTCTGATTGCCAATTGTAAACAGCATCCAGAATCAAATTACATATTGTCTATGATTTTTATTATTTTAATAAATGTGTGTGAAAATTAATCAAGTTCTGTTTAAAGTTGGTCACCGTCAATCTGCTACTCCAAGCGTGCAAGTGGCATTTCTATCGTCTGACCTAACGGCAGAAGATAAACACGCCACGATAAGACCACGAGACATATTACTGACACTCGCCTACTTCATTAGAGGGACAAGTCAAATAATCTGATGGTGTGTGTACCGAAGGTCTTACAGTATGCACACCACAAGCTACCAACATTTTTTCCCAGCAGTGATGAGTTTGTGTAGAAAGCTCTAGCTGCTAATAGATTTGAGAATGGTTGTCACCTCCATAAGCACAGCACCTGTATCTTTGTCTCGAGATGCCCTTGTTGTTGAACGACCAGTGTCATGCTGTTCACCCTGCAGTGCTGAAGCAAATGGTCGTCCCTCTCGTGTTGTATTTGCAGTCCACACCCGATCCCGTGGAGGTGGAGGGGGGGGGGGGGGAGGCTTATGAGCAGCCAGGCCAACCGGGTCCGCCATTACAAGATTCACTCTGTCGGGAACAGTTGGGGGTTCTCTCTGTGGTTGTGCAAGACGTGAGGCTGATATGTGGAACTTCCTGAGAGCTTTCTGAAATTCGCTGCAGCCCTTCCAAGAAGCTACATGTAGGTACTGGCAACCTGCTCATTTAGAAGGTGACCCTGGACATAGTGTGCATTCAGTACTGGGGTGCATGGCGCCACAGTTAACGCAGTGTGCCAGTAGCCAACAGAAATTAGGCGTGTGTGTCTCCAACGTTGACAACGTTTACGCTGGGGTAGTTCGTTTCAGGAGCAGTAATCCTCAACCCACACTTTCGTCGAGAGCACATAGCGGACACCATAGATAGAATCAGATTTATCCCCCTTTGGTAGTGTCACAGTGTACAACGGAAGTGTGTGGAGCTTTCCCTGCTTCTTACGCTTGATCATTCCTGTTGAAGTCATGCTCTCGTAGATCTCTGTGCACTTCCTCCGCAGTAACCGAAGGTGGCAAATCTTTGAGCTTCATATCCCTGCTGGTGACATCTGGGTGCGTGTGAAATGGTAACTGTTGATTCTTGCAAAAGTCGAACACCTCGTAATCCGCGAGGGTGTCAAAGTAGAATTTTACACCGTGTATGAGGCTCGTAAACTAGCAGTAAACTGTTCCTTAAGGTGACGGCATAGCTAAACATAGTTTCCACAGCTGTAAATCACTATAGGTGGTATCTTCGGAGTCTTTGGGACCGACGGAGGTGGGGGTGGTGGGTCGGCTGTCGTAAGCTCCTGCGCCGACGCTCCAGGTAGGGTGTCATATCTACTTGAGGCAACAAGTGTCAATTGCGCAGCCCGTTCCAGTACCTGAGCAACACTGCGACAAAGGGTATTCCTGTGCTGAACTGGCTGAAACTTGTCGTTAGCCACGGTGTCAAAAATAGGTCCATTCAGTCACTGTCATGGTTTATTCTCCTACGAGTATCTGTTGATGTCGCTCCGTGGTTAGAGCCAGACGACTGTAATTCCTCGAAATCATCGTCTGTGTCCTTTTGAAGCCGTTGTTTGATACGACATATTCCTTCTAAAGCTTCTTTGTGGTGACGCCGGTGGTCTTCGTACTTCTCCTCACGGTGTTTTGTCTTTGTGTCTGGTATAGACCTAGCCTTCAGGCTTTGCTTCACGGTGTCATGCTGAAGTAGCGGCGCACTGTCACCTAGTGTAGTGTCCGACACGATATCGGTGACGAGAGCCATGTCGTCATCAGATGGGAACCCGATAGCTGCCTGTAATTACCTTCACATGTCCGCCGATGCATCCGTGGAAAAAACAATTGCGCAAGTACTTCCGCGGAAAACACGAGAGCTAACTAACGCCGTACACTTCGGTAAGAACACTTCAGTACAATCGAAAACTCGTTGAACCTCTAACATCCTGCCGTTATATACAGAATTCCTGTAGCAACACTATTTTGGAATGAAACACACATATACCTATTTACGAGATGCAAGTCACATCCAAGCCAACACAAAAATCGGAAATACATCATATGATATTTTTTACGAATGTAGTACACCCTGCAGTGCTCGTGTTGTAGTTGCAGTCCACACTTGATCCGGTGGTGATGGAGGGGGAGAGGGGTGGCTTATGAGCAGCTAGGTCAGCCATGTCAGCCATTACAAGATTCACTCTGTCGGTAACAGTTGGGGGTTATCTCTGTGGTTGTTCAGAGAGGTTTCCTGAACAAGTTGCCTTAACAAGTTGTCTCAAGAAGAAAAAGAAAAATGATCAGTCACCTCCAGTCTAGTCCAGCACCATCTACCGAGTGTATTGTGTATCTGAAAAGCTGTACTGCCGAGAACCGCCTGTTGAGGAGGCCAGGCTAATCCACGACTTCCTGTCGCTGCCCGACCCCTCTTGACTCCTGCCTCTGACCGCGGCACAATGCAAGTGAAGCGGCAGTGGGTGGGATGTATACAGTAGTTCCATCACTGACGTAGACCCGTCAGTTTAAAAAATCCGAGGCAGTGATGTTGTTGACCATACACCTCGAATTTCTCAAGCGAAATGTAGATATCTCCCGTTTACACGAGTTACTTTTGAAGATAGAAGAATTTGGATCATACACGCGTTTTCACCCCGCTAAAGTATCGTTACTTTACTGAAAATCCTGTACAACACTATGGCACAGGCTATATTTCCTCTAAGCAGTCTCTCAGCAGGTAGAAAAATCTGTTCTTGTCTGCCACGTCCTTCATCACAGGACTAGAATATTAAATTCAAAAAATGGTTCAAATGGCTCTGAGCACTATGGGACTTAACTTCTGAGGTCATTAGTTCCATAGAACTTAGAACTACTTAAACCTAACTAACCTAAGGACATCACACACATCCATGCCCGAGGCAGGATTCGAACCTGCGACTGTATCGGTCGCGCGGTTCTAGACTGAAGCGCCTAGAACCGCTCGGCCACTTCGGCCGGCTATTAAACTCATTTTAGGCACATGAAGGAGTGCTAAGAGCATGCTCTGCCTCAGTCAGAAGATCCCTCCTCACTTTCAAACTCTCTTAAAGTTAACAAATGTCTCGTCACATACAGAAATCTCTCAAGGTTACCAGCACAGAGAAGATGTAAATATCAGGTTTATGCTTCATATCATTTTCTAAATTCGATTATATACCTGATTTTATTATGATGATCATCTGTCCCAGTGTAGGTGGGAGATTGAAATTCTGATGCAAGATCACGCCGCAACGAAAAGACGTCTGATTCCCGCTCCAACTCTTGAATCTTTTTCGTGGTAGTCTTGCCCTCGCTCCCACGCGTCCAGTGTCACGTCACTGATATCCAACGGATAGGCTAATTAATTATGCTGATCGTGAGAGTCCCTTTGCATGGCGAGGAATTTTTTTTCTGCAGTCGGATTGCACTCGCCAGATAGCCGTTACAGACGCTTCCATGTCGTCTCTGTAGGCTTCCCACAGGCAAGGTAGTCACTTCCTCTGTTACCAAAATGGGCAGTAACCGTCGTCAAATAGCTGAAGACATCCAACGATAATTGCGTTCTGTCTCTCGGTTGTCTTCTCATGCTGTTGGAAGTAAGTCACTTTGAATTCTGCATAGTGCTCCCGAACCACTCCGGCTGAGACGTATCAGTCTATGTGGAATTTTAGGACGTTTCACTCCCTTCTTCACCCCCAAGACGCCTCCACCACCGGACTGCATGTGCTCGCGAACCTTTGCCACTGGCTCGCGAACCTTTGCCCTCGTAACAGGGCTTTACGACTCCCGGCCGACAACAACCCACCACTCGCCGTGCCTGACAGCTGTTAATGATTCCAGTCTCGCAAACGTTGTCCTATCCTTCTCAGAAGGGCTAGGTGCTTAAATGCCGCTGGGGTAAATACTAGGGTGTTGAACAATATGTTCCCCTCATACCTCCTGAGAATTTGCATTCCAAGCTCACTGCAGAAGGATTGTATTGGCACCAGTGTATATTTCACATGAGGACTACGAAGGTAAGATACTAGAAATTAGCGCTCATAGTGAGGTATATTGGAAATCTTTTTTCCTCACTCTCGCTCCGAGTGGAACAGGAAAGGGAATGACTAGTAGTGGTACAGGTTACCCTCCACCACATACCATATGATGGCTTGCGAAGTAAGCATATAGATATAAATGTAAATTTAGTCTTCCTATTAAGATGTCAGTCCATCCACTTGTAGGCACACAAAACTCACAGAAGAATGTTGTCTCTTATTTATCGAGAAAACAAAAAATTGGAACATCTGCTGCTTATTGTCTCTCGGTAGAAACCTTCATATTAGTTAGTAATTTTCTCAAAGCAGTCACTTCGTGAGATGTATGTGAGAGGTTGTAATATGTTTGCCCATAGTGCTTAGAAGAAACGGTATAGAGCTCACCTTTCAACTATCCTTTCGTCAGAGTATCGCTTACCTGTCGTATCCTCACGAATCTTCCAGTCTTCGATATATAGCATCTGAATCCACCTGATTGCGACGAGTAAGAGATATCCCCCACCAAATTTCAGAGCCCTGCTAATTCTTTCTAAATCCCATCACGTTCCGACAGCACTGTTACATGAGTTAGAAGGCTGTAGGTAGGGAGCTATCAAACGAGAAAAATAACAAACTAACGTACACGAGGAAATTCACAACCATGCAGAGTATACTTGGACTACACAAACGAATTCAGAAGCATACCAGCTACAATTCATCGATGTTGAATGACAGTCTCTCCTTTATCATGACTAAAGTGACACCAACAAGATCTAGTGCAAGCCATCGTTTTTAAAGGGAAAATCCATTGGCTAGAGAGTGTACATAGACGAACCAATCTGAAATCACCATGAAACAAAGAAGAGTAAAGAGGAGGTAACACTTTGCAAAAGGGGTCTGTTTTATTGCAGTTTTGGAGGACTAAAGCTACCTGACTAGCTGCTGCTCATTTGAGATAGTAGCCTTGCCAATATTTGTTGCTGGTGCTATGGCCACACTCTGCTGTTGACAGCAAGGTTCGTTGCACCTAGCTGAAGGGGTGAGTGACATTACTTGCCCAGGTCGGCATTCTTGAGTCCCTGGCTGCCTAGAGCTCACCACTACCTGCAGAGTGGTGTCGACTGGTCTCGAAGGCGGTAATTCTCTGCGTTTTCATAAATCTTTTCTGATGTAAACCAGAGTATTTAATCGTGTGCAACATGTGTTTCTAGTGTTACACAGATAAAATGCTCCAGGTGAATTTTTCGCTTTGAGCGAGTGCTCGGCATTTATGTATTGCCTGGTACCTCATATTTCTGCATCGCTCTTTGAGGATAGTATGCACACTGTAGTAAGCAGCTTGACGTCCAGGTTACTGATTTAATTGCTCCCATTTAACATAAACTAACCCCATGAGAATGAATTATCCTAGCAATTCAAAAAAGCGAGTGTATGCTGAAGTGATTGGGAAATGTGCTGGACCGCCATTGTCGCCATTTGCGAAACTGGTGCTAGTCTTGTACTAAGATTCCTGTCAGATATATCTGATGTCGTCTCCACTATTTTAACATCGTGCTGATATATAGCGCCGCTGCTCACTCGTGGACATACACAAGACCAAGTCCACCCCTACCAAGGAATTAAGGCTTCGTATCTTACTGTAAATAGTAGAACTACACTCACGATAGAACTGAACGCCACCAGAATGCGTCGTTCTACCATCACCGACATCGGGAGTACCGGTACGTGACGTAAGTGCAGAATTCGTAACGCCAGGTAGGTTCTAACGTATGTGACCCTGCAGCTTGTCTAAGGCCTGTGTGATATTCCCTTTGACGCCCATCCGGACTGACTGCAGTAGTGGTCTCTTATAGTCGTAAGCTGCTGTGCGACGCACGCCGTTGGTAAAAACAATTTCTAGGCATTTCAAGGTATCCATAAGGCATAAAGACGCTACACATTCTTCCGTTAGTCCAACACCAATATTCATCACCACTGGCTTGTTCACATTTATGCGGCTGCCAGTGGCCACTCCATATTTTTGGATCCAGCGTAAAGCCACATGCATATCGTTTCCATTTCGCACCAGATCATCCGCATACGCCTTGCACTTAAATTTATATCCTTACAAAGTCAATCCTGCCAGCGGTGACGGAGGCAACTGAGTAACGGGTTGAGGACCAGTGTATATAATACCGTAGACAGGGGACACCCTTGTCTGACCGATCTCGCTACCATGACGGATTTCGTTGTATGTACATTGACGAGCACTCTGGACAATGCGTTGTGGACTAGCCGCATCACAACAGTGATAAACGATTGTAGAAAACGCATGTGAGTAAGGACTTCTGCAAGAGAAGTATGACTGACTTTGTCGAAGGCTTGATCAAAATCTATCTATGCTAGGTGGCACCTCTTTGATAGAACGATCAAATCGTGATTCTCACCAGCCATCATCTGGATGTTGGTGTCTCCGCGTAACGACGTTTGATCGAGTGAGATCACTTGGTGCAACACTCCTCGGAGGCGCGCTGATGACAGTCTGGTAAATATTTTAAAAACGCAGTAAAGGAGCGTCGGTGGTCGGTAGTCCCGTAACCTTGTGCCACCCTAAGGTTTGTGTATCGGAATAATCAGCCCCTCCACTAAAGCCGGCGCTAAGCACGTCAGCAGACGTTAATTCGCGGCAGATAGCAGTTCACCTGGGTGCCGTCATATAGCCTTCAAAAGAGAGGACATCTGGTCCCGGTGATTTACTCACCGCTCCCCTACCAATGGCCTCCACCACTTCCTCCTCTCTAAACTTCTCCATCAGTTGTGCTTTCACCTCTGGTTTAATGGTGCAGAAAATCGGATGTGTAGCTTCGGTAATGGCCGCCATGTCGGCATCCACTGCAGTGTAAAGTTGATGGTAATGCTCTATAAAGGCATTGTATATTTCTTGTTGCGACGCTAGGTGTCTGCTATCATCTGTGTTCAGGGCATGTATCAGGGCTCTTCGTCGTCTTTTGCTTTCGTTGTGGATGTGGAACATCGATGAGTGTTCTTCTTTGAGTGTTCTCCCGTAACCCGGTCTAATGTTGGTGCACTGACCACTGCACCTTCGAAGTGGCGTCGCATGATGGATACAGTTTTGACCTTAGCTCGTTGTACCGCGCCTTGCGCTCCGGAGAAGGCACTTGGTTGGCGCGTTCGCGTAGCACTGTCAAATAGAAGTCCATCGTCTGACGTCGCCGCACAGCTTGCTCATGACCATATGTCATAATTGCACGGCATAGCTCCGGTTTGGCACAGTCCATCCACCAACGTAGGGTCATGGGATACGCCCGATGGCGTCGTTCTCAGAATCTCCAGACATCTTCAATAGCGTCTCGACAAGCTAGGTCTCTCAGGTGGGTAACATTCATTTTCCAAGGACCGCAGCTACGCCACAACCGCTGCCGCCGGAGGGAGATCGTACGTATCAATGGAGTACGGTCGGTGTAGGCTGCAGGCCACAGTTACGCTTCAAGGACGTCAGCGTTAGATTGCATGCCACACACAGGGTGTTCATTTTAACTGAATACATTGAAATATCTCGAAAACTATACATCAGATCAAAAAAGTTATAGTTCCAATTTGTTTGGATCAGAGGAGGACAGCCAAGGATACAGCACTCAACCCACCCATCCTACCCTGTGTTCTGGTGGCGGGCAGCTTTGAAATCTTCAAAGGGAACACCCAACGATTCTACGGCAAAATCTACATACGTTTTGTCTGAAGCGTTTTCCTCGATTCGCCACAGATAGCGCTGTAATCAGAAGAACAGAAATGGGTAAACAATCGTAATTTACGACACCCTACTCAATTTTCCTTAAATATCCACCACACCTCCATGATGCAAGGGTACGACAGGCCAGTATTTCACAACTTCTAATTGGAAACCCCCTTCGCGACACGGTGTTCCTCCGACATACTGTACAGGGGCTACTCAACGCGCCGCTGTGGCTGTGGTGCGAGGTGAACGCTACTCTACTTTTACAATTAGAGTAAGTGTTCAAACGTAGTATCGCCACCTTCAATACACTTAGTGATCCGCTTTTCAAATGACCATGTACAGGACAGAAGCATATCTGCGGGAATGTCGGCACAGGCGTTTCTGATGCAGTGGATCATGTCTTCACGGCCTGTTGGCACTTGCTGGTACACCTTACCTTTTAAATGTCCCCATATAAAGAAATCCTGCGACGTCAAATCCAGTGGCCTGGCGGGCCAATTAATTGAGTCACCTCCGCCGATCCATCAACCAGTATTGTCGTGTCCCAGCACAGTTTTGTAGTGCGATAGGAACGTTGACGACAATCTGAGGGTTGTTTGAGTGTCCACCTTTATTGTTGGAGATGAGAGGGAGAAAGCTCTCCGATGTAGAACTGGGTGGTTATTGTCTGCAGTGATCATCTTTTAGGATTAATGGCAGGATGGGTATGCTGAAGAGTTCAGTATTTATTTAAGTAATACCTTTATTCTCTTTGATAACTTATAAAAGAGGTGCCAGTTCCTAACCCCTTTCTGTATTACTTGTCAGACTCAATTTATTCTGATCAACAGGCCACTCGCCTAAGCTTACAAGAGACAATTACTATTCCGTAAATTGTTCTTGTTAATTACGAAGCTACAAATGCTAGCTGTTCCTTGAGACAAAGACAGATCGTCTATGTTCAGAGCTATTCCCCAGAACAGATAATGATACTTATCTTACAGTTGATGTGTGTGTCTCCAGATCTGGTCACCGACTTCTCGCTGCGAATATTACTTCTGCATACTCATGTTACTGCTGCCTGGCGTACTTCTGCTCTCGTACTCCTCCGTCAGACTACTGCATCACACTTCTCCATCAGACTACCTCTTCTCATTTTATCTCTTGCTTAGAGACTGTCTAAGTCGCGGCTGACCCTCGATAATAGCCGTTCGGGATATTTCCATTAGCTAGCTCCCTTGACACGTAAATACTTTAATGTTTCATTTCTCTTAGAGGTTTCCACTCGATGTTATCACTTACGTATACTGGAAAGCTTCCGTTGGTGTCAGGGCTTGTATCCCTTGGTGCAGTCTCAAATAGTTCCATCACGTGTTTAATCCGTAGTCCGACGGGCTATTGGATGTCCCTACTTTACGTAACATATGGAAAACTTCTGTTGTTCAAGTGCGGTTCAAATAATGTCTTAATGCGCGTGTACTGATCTTATGCGTCTTATCTCTCTTCCCTTCACAAATATCCTCCACGAGGGTTTCCCAATGCTTCAACTCTGATGCTACTAATTTCATGAAGTGACAATGGTTCTCTGTTCATTTTATGTAACAAGTATTGCTTAATAAAATCATTATTAATTTTTTTCTTGGGACTGGACAGTATAAACACGGTCTAATACCTCCCGTGCTTCAGTTGCGCAATGTGCTGGACACTCATCACGCTGAAACCATATCCGTTGTCAAACGTCCAGGGCAACATCCTGCTGTATTATCGGTAGTTCCAGTTCCAAAAACGTTCGATTTTTGCGTCCATTCAATGTGCCGTCGATGAAATACGGACCAGTAAATTAGTTCCCCATGATGCCACACCATATGTTAACCGACCAAGGAAATTGATCGACAACGTCCTGTAACCAGTGGGGATTGTCTACTTTCTAGTAATGCATGTTATGCCGGCTAACGCTGCCATGATTTGTGAATGTAGACACATTGTAAAATAGCACCATGGCAAATAACGTAGGGTCGTTTGCATTTGTTGACGAGACCACTCACAAAGCACTACCCGGTTATGGAAATCGACGCCATGAAGTTCTTGATGCAATGACACGTGGTGTGGATAATACTTATGACGATGCAATATTGTGAAAATGCCGGAATCACGCTGTAATTGTCGGGCGCATACCTGTGGGTTGTGGAGCGCTGCCTCTAGGAGAGATATTTTATTAGCTTCTCCCGTAACACGTTTGATTCATTTCCGGTCTGTACGCTGCCATCAGACACAAAACCGTTCAAGACCTTGTAAAAGAACGAACGAGACTGAGCTCTCTCTGGAAAACGCTCGGCATACAACGCAACAGCAGCCCAACATTTCTCCTCCAATCACCGTAAATCAGGATCATTTCAGTTTTTTCTTCTATGATTGAAACATTCATCGTCCACTTGCACGTCTGTTGTCCAAATGATAGGTAGGTGAGCAGGCAATAAACTCTGCGCAAGTATCGTAATGTTTAGAGCCACTATCTGTTATACATCTGCACGATACGCGAGCTCTGGTCGCGGTGTACTCCGTGTTATGATACTTCGTAGTTCGCTACACGGCCATGGTGTCGCGTCGTGTAGTCATCTGTTCGACATGTCGGAGGAGTACAGCGTTGCGAACAGGGTTTCCAATTAGCAGTTATGAAATACTGTCCTGCCCTACCCTCGCAGCACGGAGGTGGGGTCCCATCTCCCATTGGATATTCAAGGGCCATTGAGAAGCACGTCGTAAATTACGATTGTGTACCCATTTGTGTTCTTCCATCTGTGGCGAAACGAAGAAAATGCTTCGGACAAAACGCATGTAGATTTTTTCGAAGAATTGTAATCTGCAATGAAAAATGAGGGCTCCCTTTGAAGAATTCATAATTGCCCCCGCCAATCACGTATGGGGTGGGGTGGGATTGGGTGTGCAGTCGAGTGTGGTATCATCGGATGTCCCTCTCCGGTTCCCAAAAAAATTGGAACTATAACATTTTTTGATCAGATGTGCAGTTTTCGATATATTTCAGTTAAAATGAGCAAGGATGCACTATTCGGTCGAGACGACTAGCAGAATGACTCGTCGTATGGCCTTCGGCATGCTCTCAGGTGTCAACCAAATGTATATGCTGCACCAGTATTCGTAGTTCTGGGCATAGGGTATATTGAGGGAATTGATCTATCGGTGCAAGTACACAGTTAAAGTCGCCTCCTTGATAAGAAGGTCATGCCGACCTTGAAAGAGCGGGGCAATTTCCTCTGCAGAGAACGGAAACGCTTCTGTCTCTATCGGATGGCACATAGATATCGATGAGTCATACTTCAAGCACCGCCATTGCTAATACACGAGCTGACGGTAGGTACAGTACATCCTGTGGCATGATGCCTTTTCTGAGGAGTTTTGCTATGCCGCTGCCAGTTTCGGAGGCGTGTGATACAGGGTGGGCAAATAAAAGTGGCCCAGAGAACAAGAGTTCCAGGGTACAAAGAAACACAGAAGAGGAAAGGAAATACAGTACTAACCTGACTATAGCAGATGTTGAAAGTGACCACTATTCATGTCTTGGCACTTCTAGGCCCTGGTCAACAAGTTGATTAATGCGGATCGAAGCTAGAAATGAGTTATAGAGACAATTCCCAAATCGTTGGATTGGACGCGGAGATGTGTCGTGGCCGGCACGTTCGCCAGACTTGACGCCTCTGAATTTTTTCTTGTGGGAATTCGTAAAAGACATTGTTTATAAAGAAGTTCCAACTACACCTGAAGATATGCGAGAGAGAATTGTTAGAGCATGTGTTTCGATAAGTGCCAATGTGCTAAGGAATACCACTCAATCCATGATAAGAAGATTGCAGCACTGCATTACTTCGAACACGTTCTGTAAATGGACGTTCATGGCACAAAAAAGAAAAAACAAAGTTGACCTTCATATCTCTGAAGCGACCCTACCTAGAAACAAAAAACCAGCATCATATTATGGCCCCCGGTGTACCATGCAACTTTTGTCCTACGAACTTTTCAGCTCCTATCATACATCCGGAGTTATTCTTCGTGGCAATAGTTAGTGGCTCACCCTGTATACTACAGAGGTAGAGTGTTCAGTCTTTTTATGCTGAATGTCGATGTCTTCACCTGTGTGATATACGCCACTTAAAGTGGATTTAATAATATTATTATATTTCTTAGTTTTATAGCCTCTTTTTCTCCCTTTTGGATTTTTGCCTTTCCTATGTGTGTTAGTCGTACGTAATATTTCGGTATATGCTTGCTTCTATTTCGATAGATACTTGTCATAACCTGAAATTTTGAAGAATATTAGCTGTAATAAAACAGGATGTTCTTCCAAATTTCGTTTTCCTGGCCTGTATTGCATTTCGGTATATGCTTGCTTCTATTTCGATAGATACTTGTCGTAACCTGAAATTTTGAAGAATATTAGCTGTAATAAAAAAGCTGTTCTCCCAAATTTCGTTTTCCTGACCTGTATTGCATTCTTGGTTAAATGTACATGCTAGCTACCTAGCATATATGGCTCATCTTTGCTAGCGCCATGTATGATGTCTAACTCTCTACCACTACATTTGTTTATGTAATCGGAAAGAGTGCTTCCTTCTTCTCCATCCTGTTCTTCCTCTTCTGGTCTCTCTCCATCTGCTGTCTGCAAGAGTCTTTTCAGACTTTCTGTTATTGGTTTAAACATTTCTGAGAGAGACTGTCCTCGTTTCAGCTGTTCTTATTTTAGAAGTTGTAATTTCCGTCAAATAGCTTCTTGCACTTCAAGAACTTTACCTTTTGTTCTCGACATGTTGCTTTGTACTAGGCCATTTTGTGGTCACATACAATTTATGTATACTGTGAAATTACTTCATATTTCTTGCCATCATAAAACTAAGAGCATCCATTAGTATTTAGTTTACTTCCTCAATTCTATGATTCAACATCTAACCTTTTCTAGATACTGCTTCGATAAGACTTCTAGCTCCATATTTTCACATTAACTGCCTAGATTTTTCTGTCGACGTATAGTTTTTTGTGGGCCTTGCCCTCGAAGCGAGTGTACAACACGTGCAAATTTGTCCATAGCCCACACTATACTGATATAGTTGTGTATTAGTGCACTACCTTTTAAGTAGGAACGCCTAGAAGTTTAATTTATATCAGCTATCATTCAGTTTCCTAGCCTTATCAATCACCAGAAAGCCATACTACATGTGATACTGTCAATCAGTGCATATGCTAATAAATTTATTGATCATCATGCCACTTCTTACCTGTACTTGGTAAATATGTTTCAATTTATATTGTCCTGTTTGAATGCGATAACAAGTTCTGCACTATTCCCTACCAAATGCTGTGGAGTCTAGGAACATTTCTGGCTCAGATAAAATACATCAGCTTTTCTATGATGGCCAATAGAAGAAACATTTGTGTATCGGATCCTGGTTTTCAGATATAATAACACTGTTTAATTTACTTTTTCAGGTTGTGGAATATGACTGCTTTCGCAGAATGTGTGGTAGGTTACGCAATCGGTAGAATGCAAAATGTTCTTTAATAAACGAGTCTCCTCAGGATGTGTCAACAGAGATGCAATAAGATTAGTCTTCCTACAGTCAGTCAGCAGTCAGATGGTCCAACAATCAAAGCACATATATTATCTGGAAGTAGCAAACCATTCCTCTTCTTCTCAAAGTTTCCAGTATCATTGCAGGACCAGTCACTTACTACATGAACCTTGTGATTAGGTTGTTTTGTCCTCTCAATCATGGTCGTGACTGTTCGATTACTCTAGCATGTAGGAGATTTTGTAGAGAAATAAATAACACATATGTAGCTCTTCCAAATTTTTGTTTTATTTATAAATTCTCATATATTGCAGGGTATATGAAAGTAACAAAGCGAAACCATAGTTCTGTATTTATATCAAACACAGTTGCTCTATGCTTTTCAATTTGTATTGATGCACAGCATGAATTGTGAAACTAATGGTAGTTTCTTCTGATGCTCGACAACTTTTGCATGCCATCACCAACAGATTGATCCACAATTTCTCATTGAACAGGTAGACTTGGCTGCCAGCTTAGCCAACACTCTAGCTCATGCTTTAAAGGTGTGCTCCTGTAGATGTGTGCACTCTTTGTCATTAAATGTGTGAACCAGACTAAAGTTTATTGGACCACACGCCAAATACCGAATATTCAGTGGGCTTTCTAGCCAAATAGCCGAATATTAGAGAAGAGTATTCAACCACAGCTTGGTGGAAAACCCGTATCGACATTTTTTTTTTTTTCGTTCGTTTGTCCAAATCTACTTACCCCCCTCCCACGCCGCGCCATCCCACGTGCTCGACTGTTACTGTTGTTTTGTTGACAAGTTTAGTTTGATACACATCGTCAATATGCAAACACAGTTTATCGTATTTTCTACATTTTGATTTGTTTAAAAGTGAAATTGTCTAAGGTCTAACTAATAATAATTGTTTATGACTTCTAAAAAAATCGCCTATATGGGCATACTTTGAGGGGTGAGAATAATCCAAAAGGTGTTGTGCACAAATTGTGTGAAATAAAAATTTCTTGTGGTGGGATTGGAAAGAAGACGACTACATCAGGAATGATAAATCATTTGAAAAATAAATACTGTGACAAACATCGTAAGTTTCAGCCTATGCTTCTTAAGCGGCAAGAAACTATTTCTCAAGATACAGATGTGAGTAAACCTCCGACATCAAAAAAAGCAATTGAGTCTGAAGAATGTGCCGAAATACGTAAACCATGGGATATTAATGACCCACAGCTGAAAGTACCCTCTCTTAATTATCTAAATGATAGCACTTGATAATGAGGTAGTAAATATAGTAGAAAAAGTTGGTTTTGGAAGACTGATTTATAGCGCTTTGCCGCGGTATAAAATACAAAGTCATCCTTAGAGATTTCAGACAAAATAATTCCAGAGATATATCATAAGATAGTTGAGAAATTGCTTTCAGAGATTGGTTATATTTCCGTGACATGCGACATGTGGAGGTGGTTGCATAATCAAAACAGTTTTTTAAGTTCTATTGCGCATCTTATGGATCGTGAATTCAATGTCAAACATGTAGTATTGAGCATCAAGCATTTTGAAGGACAACACAAAGTAGAAAACATGGCGATTAATTTACAGCAAATTGCAAGTTTATAGGACATTCAGATGGCAAAAATTCATGCTGTTATTCATGATAACGGACGACAAATAACAAAAGTTGTTAGTAATGTAGTGTTGGGCTCAGTGCGTCGTTTCATTCCTAATCTTTAATTAACAGTTAACGTTAATCTTAAGCCAAATGTGACTCAAGTAATAGTAACAGTTAAGAGGATCGTAACTCATTTTAATGATTCTGGCACTGCACAGGAAAAACTGCATTCTATCAAAAGATTTTGATCTCCCTCAGAATGAATTGGTGCAAGATGTCAGTTTGCTGTTGAATTCCACCTATTATATGCTTGCAAAGCTAATGGAACAAAAACGGCCAATTTCACTCTATGTGATATTGCGAATGTGACTACTGCACAATGGGAGCTTTTAGAGCAACATTTGAAATGAAACCAACCATTTGAGGAAATAATACAAATTACGAGTTCGAGATATGCTTGTATTTCTGAAATTATTCCGTATGTTGTTACATTAATGCGATACTGTTATAAAATTAGCACATCAGGGCTAACAGCCAAAATAAGCCAGGTGAGGCTCGTCATTCAACAAGGGTTGCAAAAACGATTTGAAGACACCCCAACAA
This sequence comes from Schistocerca americana, assembly GCF_021461395.2. NCBI lineage: Eukaryota > Metazoa > Arthropoda > Insecta > Orthoptera > Acrididae > Schistocerca > Schistocerca americana. The sequence continues at coordinate 721,083,608 of NC_060130.1, forward strand.
GTAAGAATTATTTGAAACGTACTGCTTTAGACCTATGCTTTAATGTTTTCACCAGTCAACTGCCAAGAGAAAAAGTAAGGTAGTATATTTTGATCGATAGCCTAAAGGTGAACCGTGAAACAGGAAGCGAATTGGTCCCCTATTAGGGCCAAGAGGATAACAACCGAAGAGCAGAGTCTAAACCAGACTATTCACTCATCTTTATGGATTGCTTTGAAGAGGTGGTTGCAGAAGAAAACATATTTCATGCCAGAACATTGATATAAAAAATGCAGTTGCAACTGAAATAGACCTTTACTTAAGTATTAAGAACATGCCATGTCATGATACTCCATACATATGGTGGTAAGCAAGCAAAGATAAATTTTCGTGTTTGGTCAATCTTACAGCAAAATATTTGTCAGTGCGAAGAAGTAATCTTTATTCAGAACACCTTTTCTCTGAAGCTGGGAATGTGTATGAGAAGAAAAGGAGTAAACTACTGCGTAAAAATGAAGAAAAATTAGTCTCCCTGCACCACAGTTCTCCACCTCTAAATTTTAATTACGAGAATTCAAGTGCATAGGCATTGATTACTTTAAAAAATGTGCCGAAGAATACCTAAATTTATTTTATTTAATACCAAGTTTTGTGTTGATTTTTATAATAAAGAACTTGATTATGTACTTCTGATAGTTTAATGATTACAAGAAAAATACATTGTTATTATAAAATAAATCAATACTTTAAATTTACCCATTATCTGACTACGGCAGAACACCTTACTTCTTCCAAAAAGTATTTGGTATTTGGCTCTGTAGTACCCAGATATTTAGTATTCGGCCAAATAGGATAAAAGCAGGCAAATAGGCCTAATACCGAATAATACCGAAATATTTGTTGCAAGTCTAATTTTAGCTGTTCTCATGTAATTCCCTGTAGAGATTGTATGTTCATCTAATATCACCAAGAGGTGGACTATGTTTCCATAAAACAAAGCAGAAATCAGCACTGAAGCACCACATAGACGATTCCACTCATCCAGGGCTAATGATTCTTTAACATCACTAAATCATGGGTTTTCAAATACCACCACCACGTAGAATTCGTGATCCAACTTAGTACTCACACTGGCACACTTAGTACTATAGTTGTTTAAACTTAGGTACCGTTATATAACATTATTACTGTATCGGGTGACTGTTGCTGCTACGATGCTGATACCTCGTCTACAAGATGAACAAATTGTTAAGCATATTACGTATTACTGATAGCTTTTTTTTTTCATCATTGTTATTTGTTGCTACTGTATGCTTCGACGTGTTCGGCATTTGAGAGTTCTCACATGACTTGTTGAACAGTTTATCAATAGCCGTAAATATAAAGGTTTCATTACAATTAAATAATGTTATTATCTTTGACACTAAATGTAGTGTTCGTTGTTATCTTAACAGCGATTATAGGCTCACGTGGATAAACCATTGTTAATGGGAAATTATGCAGTTCCATTGATGTTCCAGGTAGGTTGTGATCACTGTGAAGTGTGGGGTTGCATGCTGATTCGTTCCCTAACAGAATTCACAGCTGGGGGCCTTTTTTAGCGAGAAATGCGTCACTTAGCAGGAAGCAACGCATAGTCGTCACGCACCTGGCAATAGCCTCTATGTGTCTCAAAAGCAAAGTAGAGGGCAACGCACCCACATCACGTGTGCCACAACGTATGTTCTACTTATGTATGGTGTAACTGAGGTGTATATGTGGCAGATGTATGGTATAACTGAGACATAATACATGGTGTACGCACAAGTGTAACGTGTTATGTCAGTGTAACGTTGCTGTTCCACCAGCATACGCCACAATTACGCTAAATGTGTGTGTGCGTGTGTGTGTGTGTGTGTGTGTGTGTGTGTGTGTGTGTGTGTGTGCTGTCATTGTCTGATAGGGCTCAAAATAAAACACTTTTTATGGGACGTACTTATTTACAACCAGCAACTACGGTAACAGCCAATCTTTCTCATGCTATATATTCCTACTGATGAGTTAACAATCCAAACAAACTTGATATAGAAGGCTGTTGTGATGGTTCGGGCAATAGAAGTTCTGCTTAACGTTATAATAATAATGCTCTCCAAGAAAAAAAAACGATGCACAACGAAGATATTATCCGAATGGGACGGAAGTCGGTAGATGTTATGTACATGTACAGACATACAAATGACTACAATTTCAGAAAAGCTTGATGATATATTCAAAAGAATGAGTTTCTCAAATTTGCAAGTCAATAACACATCAGTCCACCTCTGCCCCTTATGCAAGCAGTTACTCAGCTCGTCATTGATTGATAGTGTTGTTGAATGTCCTCCTAAGGGATATTGTACAAAATTCTATCCAGTTGTTGCATTAAATAGTCAAAATTTCGAGCTTGTTCAACGGTCCTGTCCGTAATGCTCCAAATGTTGTCAATTGGGGAGAAATCTGGCGGCCCTGCTAGCCAATGTAGCGTTTCACAAGCATGAAAACAAGCAGTAGAGATTCTCGCCGTGTGCGGGTGAGCATTACCTTGCTGAAATGTAAGCCCATGATGGCTTGCCACGAAGGGTAACAAAGCAGGGCATAGATTATCTCCGGCATACCGCTGTGCTGTAAGGATGCCTCAGATGACGACCAAAAGGGTCCGCTACAAAATTAATCTCATTAACTTGAACAGAATTGTCTTCGGCAACGAGTCCCCCTTCGATATGGGCACTGATGAACAGCGAAGATGTATCCCTCGATCTAGCTCGGGATTTTGACGATCTAAAGCCCCAATTGTGCAGAACCTGGCACGACATCGCTAAGGAGGACATCCTGCAACCCTATCAATCAATGTCAAGCTGAATAACTTTGCGTAAGGGCCAGAGGTTGTCCAACGTGTTATTGACCCTCTCAATTTGTATTAAGCTCATTCCCTCGAATAAATCATCCTATTTTTTTGAAAAGATAATCGTTTGTCTGTCAGTACATGTAGATAACATCTACAGGTTTCCGTCCCTTTCGGAAAATTCCTTTGTGGTGCATCGTTTTATTTTGTCTTCGAGTGTAATAACAAAGTCCTTAGCACAATGAAACACACACACATAATAATAATAATAATAATATTAATAATAATATTTAGAGATATTTAGAGATGGACGAAATACTTACTGACAGGTATTTCCAGCACTGCTTGCAACACATTCTTGCACGGTGGGAGACAAGATATACATTTCAAAAAGGGTAAATACACTACTGGCCATTAAAATTGCTACACCAAGAAAAAATGTAGATGATAAACGTGTATTCATTGGACAAATATATTATACTAGAACTGACATGTGATTACATTTTCACGCAATTTGGGTGCATAGATCCTGAGAAATCAGTACCCAGAACAATCACCTCTGCCCGTAATAACGGCCTTGATACGCATGGGCATTGAGTCAAACAGAGATTGGATGGCGTGTTCAGGTACAGCTGTCCATGCAGCTTCAACAAGATACCACAGTTCATCAAGAGTAGTGACTGGCATATTATGACGAGCCAGTTGCTCGGCTACCATTGACCAGACGTTTTCAATCGGTCAGATATCTGGAGAATGTGTCGGCCAGGGCAGCAGTCGAACATTTTCTGTATCCAGAAAGAGCCGTACAGGACCTGCAACATGCGGTCGTGCATTATCCTGCTGAAATGTACGGTTTCGCAGGGATCGAATGAAGGGTAGAGCTACGGGTCGTAACACATCTGAAATGTAACGTCCACTGTTCAAAGTTCCGTCAATGCGAACAAGAGGTGACCGAGGCGTGTAACCAATGGCTCCCCAAACCATCAAGACGGGTGATACGCCAGTATGGCGATGACGAATACACGCTTCCAATGTGCGTTCACCGCGATGTCGCCAAACACGGATGCGACCGTTATGATGCTGTAAACAGAACCTGGATTCATCCGAAGAAATGACGTTTTGCCATTCGTGCACCCAGGTTCGTCGCTGAGTACACCATCGCAGGCGCTCCTGTCTGTGACGCAGCGTCAAGGGTAACCGCAGCCATGGTCTCCGAGCTGATAGTCCATGCTGGTGTAACGTCGTCGAACTGTTCGTGCAAATGGTTGTTGTCTTGTCTGTTGACTCAGGGATCGAGACGTGGCTGCACGATCCGTTACAGCTATGCGGATAAGATCTCGACTGCTAGTGGTACGAGGCCGTTGGGATCCAGCACGGCGTTCCGTATTACCCTCCTGAACCCACCGATTCCATATTCTGCTAACAGTCATTGGATCTCGACCAACGCGAGCAGCAATGTAGCGATACGATAAACCGCAATCGCGATAGGCTACAATCCGACCTTTATCAAAGTCGGAAACGTGATGGTACGCATTTCTCCTCCTTACACGAGGCATCACAATAACGTTTCACCAGGCAACGCCGGTCAACTGCTGTTTGGGTATGAGGAATCGGTTGGAAACTTTCCTCATGTCAGCACGTTGTAAGTGTCACCACCGGCGCCAACTTTGTGTGAATGCTCTGAAAAGCTAATAATTTGCATATCACAGCATTATCTTCCTCTCGGTTAAATTTCGCGTCTGTAGCACGTCATCTTCGTGGTGCAGCTATTTTAATCGCCAGTAGTGTAATTCCAGCAAGTGCAACATATGTTGGCGGGCCCAGTCAGGTAATGCATCTTCTTACCATTTTGATGCATTGCCATTATTTATTGAACAATATTCCTCTTGTCTGCAGTCGTACACTCCTCCGCTGTCTTGCCTTTTCGTTCTTGATGCACAAAGCTTTGAGCACATTTCTCTGATGGATGTTTACAACAAATAGGCTTATTGGAGTCTTCTTTGGTCAATGCAAGCATCTCGTCAACTGAACATATGAGGCCTAGACCAACGTATAGACAGCGAAGAAATGACAGCATGCACATGGTCAAAGTATAAAATTAATATTGCTCGAAGGATGATGGGCCCAGCTTGCATGCCATTGGTGCCCCTGGAGCCCATATATGTAATGCCATTGACCACTGGGAAATTGGGAGGTATGCTGGTGTCAGCGATTCTACATCTACATCCATCGGTTCTCCCTTCTATTCCAGTCTCGTACTGTTCGTGGAAAGAAGGATTGTCGGTATGCCTCTGTGTGGGCTCTAATCTCCCTGATTTTATTCTCATGGTCTCTTCGCGAGGTATACGTAGGAGGGAGCAATATACTGCTTGACTCCTCGGTGAAGGTATGTTCTCGAAACTTCAACAAAAGCCCATACCGAGCTACTGAGCGCCTCTCCTGCAGAGTCTTCTACTGGAGTTTATCTATCATCTCCGTAACGCTTTCGCGATTACTTAATAATCCTGTAACGAAGCGCGCTGCTATCCGTTGGATCTTCTCTATCTCTTCTATCAACCCTATCTGGTACGGATCCCACACTGCTGAGCAGTATTCAAGCAGTGGGCGAACAAGCGTACTGTAACCTACTTCCTTTGTTTTCGGATTGCATTTCCTTAGGATTCTTCCAATGAATCTCAGTCTGGCATCTGCTTTACCAACGATCAACTTCATATGATCATTCCATTTTAAATCACTCCTAAAGCGTACTCCCAGATAATTTATGGAATTAACTGAGTGCAGTTACTGACCTACTATATTGTAGCTAAATGATATGGGATCTTTCTTTCTATGTATTCGCAGCACATTACACTTGTCTACATTGAGATTCAATTGCCATTCCCTGCACCATGCGTGAATTCGCTGCAGATCCTCCTGCATTTCAGTTCAAGTTTCCATTGTTACAACCTCTCGATATACCACACCATCATCCGCAAAAAGCCTCAGTGAACTTCCGATGTCATCCACAAGGTCGTTTATGTATATTGTGAATAGCAACGGACCTACGACACTCCCCTGCGGCACACCTGAAATCACTCTTACTTCCGTAGACTTCTCCCCGTTGAGAATGACATGCTGCGCTTTGTTATCTAGGAACCCTTCAATCCAATCACACAATTGGTCTGAAAGTCCATATGCTCTTACTTTGTTCATTAAACGACTGTGGGGAACTGTATCGAACGCCTTGCGGAAGTCAAGAAGCACGGCATCTACCTGGGAACTCGTTTCAGTCTCGTGGACGAAAAGCGCGAGCTGGGTTTCACACGATCGTCTTTTTCGAAACCCATGCTGATTTCTAGTCTCCAGAAAAGTCATTATACTCGAACATAATACGTGTTCCAAAATTCTACAACTGATAGACGTTAGATATATAGGTCTATAGTTCTGCACATCTGTTCGACGTCCCTTCTTGAAAACTGGGATGACCTGTGCCCTTTTCCAATCCTTTGGAACGCTACGCTCTTCTAGAGACCTACGGTACACCGCTGCAAGAAGGGGGGCAAGTTCCTTCGCGTACTCTGCGTAAAATCGAACTGGTATCCCATCAGGTCCAGCGGCCTTTCCTCTTTTGAGCGATTTTAATTATTTCTCTATCCCTCTGTCGTCTATTTCGATATCTACCATTTTGTCATCTGTGCGACAATCTAGAGAAGGAACTACAGTGCAGTCTTCCTCTGTGAAACAGATCTGGAAAAAGAAATTTAGTATTCGGCCTTTAGTCTGTCATCCTCTGTTTCAGTACCATTTTGGTCACAGAGTGTCTGGACATTTTGTTCTGATCCACCTACCGCTTTGATATAAGACCAACATTTCTTATGATTTTCTGCCAAGTCAGTACATAGAACTTTACTTTCGAATTCATTGAACGCCTCTCGCATGGCCCTTCTCACATTACATTTCGCTTCGCGTAATTTTTGTTTGTCTGCAAGGATAATTGTTCACCTTCCAGGAAAGCTGACTCTGATGACATCAGTTCTGGAATTCCCATGCTGATGTCAGCCAAATTCATGCCAAATACTGCAGTAATCCTCTACATGCGCCATCTTATCTTTGTATTCTTACTTAAGCCTGACACTTTCTTTTTCTAGTTATTCTGTACGAGTATTGATTTTCACTTTCTTTATGGCTCAGTGGATGAGTTTGTGTTTCAGCTTTAGTGTTTGTGCCGTAGTAACTTTTATATTTATCCGTAGTTATCCTGACATTACAAGAGGAATTTCTGTTGACTTGGAAATTTTTTTGGTTTACATGGCGTTTTAGCAGTCTCTGTCTCGCTTTTAGTACCACCCATACATGATTTTACGTGGAAGAGTTGCGTAAGGATATCGCTCCTAATTGTTCACCTTGTAGATTCACATTTTTTTCATTCTTACACACATGTGTCACTGCCACAAAAGGGTTGCCGGCATTGATGTCAGCCAAATTCATGCCAAATACTGCAGTAATCCTCTACATGCTGCCTGCGTAGTAGTCTCTGCTGAATTCTCTGCTGTCTCCATCGTCACCGACGTCAAGAGCTGCTGCGTTCACACTCAAGTGGACACGCTCCAGCCTCAGCTGCTGTTTGCTACAAGACGTCTATGCGGTACCATATAGAGTGTCGGTATTTCGCAGACTTTCTTCCGCAAGCCATCATGTGGTACATACCATTTGAGTGGCATTATTGAGGTATGGTGAAAACTGATGCTGGAAGGGAAGAGAAAGGAAAGGGAAGGAATTATTGATCTCAGCTTCCTCAGGAATTCATGTGGAGTCAGCAGCGACGAGTGAAAAACGTGTGCCAGACCAGAACTCGAACCCACAACCTCCTGCTTATTAGGCGGTTGCGTTAACCACTGCATCATCTGGACATTGTGTTTATTGCAAATGCAGACACTGTCTCAGCACACTCCCTGGCCAACTCACACTCCCACATAGCATCACCTGTTTGCAGTTCCCATCCATGTCCTCTATGCTCGCTACTTTGAGATTCCCGCTGAAAGTCAAACTTAATTGTGCATCCGCACTGAACGCGGTGGTTCAGTGGCCCATCGAGGCGAATCAATTACGTGGATGCTTTGTGTCTGATCTTTTCAACACGTTCGAAAGAACAGACACACGCATTCATATAAAGCATCATTTAGTTGTAGTGATAATACGGTAGGGTCCTGTTGCTGAACAGATCCTAGAGTTACCCTTGTGCCACAGTTCATTGAGGGAACTTAATATGTATTGAGTCTGACTGCACAGATGATACACCTGGAAAGACTAATCTGAGCCAAATATTTGAATAAGATTCTCCCATTCAATGTTCTTTACCTTAACTA